>NW_024081614.1:329843-540488 GCF_003009895.1 Hyaena hyaena | reverse complement strand
TGAAGGAAATTGAAGAAGACACAAAGAAATGGAAAAACATTCCATGCTCATGGATAGGAAGAACAAATATAGTTAAAATGTCATTACTACCCAAAGCAATCTACACATTCAATGCAATCCCAATCAAAATTGCACCATATACTTCTCAAAACTAGAACAAACTATCCTAAAATTTGTATGGAACTACAAAAGACCCCGAATAGCCAAAGTAATACTGAAAAATAAAACCAAAACGGGAGGCATCACCATCCCAGACTTTAACCTCTACTACAAAGCTGTCATCATCAAGACAATATGGTATTTGCACAAAAATAGACACATAGACCAATGGAATAGAATTGAGAACTCAGAACTGGACCCAAAGGTATACAGCCAACTAATCTTTGACAAAGCAGGAAAGAGTATCCAATGGAAAAAAGACAGCCTCTTGAACAGATGGTGCTGGGAGAGCTGGACAGCAACATGCAGAAGAATGAAACTAGATCGTTTTCTCACACCATACACCAAAATAAACTCAAAATGGATAAAGGACCTGAACGTGAGACAGGAAACCATCAAAACCCTAGAGGAGAAAGCAGGAAACAACCTCCTTGACCTCCACCGCAGCAACTTCTTACTTGACACATCCCTAAAAGCAAGGGAATCAAGAGCAAAAATGAACTATTGGAACCTCATCAAGATTAAAAGCTTCTGCACGGCAAAGGAAACAATCCACAAAACTAATAGGCAACCAATGGAATGGGAAAAGACAGTTTCAAATGACATATCAGATAAAGGGTAATATCCAAAATCTATAAGGAACTCACCAAACTCCACACCCGAAAAACAAACAACCCAGTAAAGAAATGGGCAGAAGATATGAACAGACACTTCTCCAAAAAGGACACCCAGATGGCTAATAGACACATGAAATGATGCTTAGCATCCCTCCTCATCAGGGAAATGCAAATCAAAACCACACTGAGATACCACCTCATGCCAGTCAGGGTGGCTAAAATGAGCAAATCAGAGAACTCTAGATGCTGGCGAGGATGTGGAGAAACGGGCACCCTCCTACACTGTTGGTGGGAATGTAAGCTGGTACAGCCCCTCTGGAAAACAGTGTGGAGGTTCTCAAAAATTTAACAATAGAACTCTCCTATGACCCAGCAATAGCACTGCTAGGAATTTACCCAAGGGGTACAGGAGTGCTGATGCATTGGGGCACATGTACCCCAATGTTCATAGCAGCACTCTCAACAATAGCCAAAACATGGAAAGAGCCTAAGTGTCCATCAACTGATAATGGATCAAGAAGATGTGGTTTATCTATACCATGGAATACTACATGGACTTGAGAAAGAATGACATCTGGCCATGTGTAGCAACATGGATAGAACTAGAGGGTGTTATGCTGAGTGAAATAAGTCAGGCAGAGAAGGACAGATACCATATGTTTGCACGTATAGGTGGATTAGGAGGAAGTTAACGGAGGACGATGCGGGAGAAGAAGGGGAAAAATAGTTGGGGAGATGGAGGGAGGCAAACCATGAGAGACTCTTGAATACTGAGAACAAACTGAGGCTGATGGGGTGTGGGAGAGGGGAAGGGGGGAGATGGGCATGGAGGAGGGCACTTGTGGGGATGAGCACAGGTGTTATATGTAAACCAACTTGACAATAAACTATTTAAGAAAAAAAAAGAAAAGTAACCTGAAATAAAAAAAAAAAACCATACATATACTTTGTGAAATGATTACCACAATCAAGTTAACACACCTATCACCTCACATAGTTACCACTTTGTGTGTGCAAGAACACTTAAAATCTAGTCTCTTAGGAACTTTCAAGTGTACGGTACAGTATTATCAACTGGGTCACCGTGCTGTTTCTTGGAACCCCAGAATTCATTCATCTTATAACTGGAAATTTGATGTTTTTAACAACTCCACTCCATGTCCCCTTTTGAGGGTCCTTCACATCACCTCCTCTCCATTTCAATCACTTCAGAAGTGAGCCCAGGGCCTGCTTGCCCCAGAGAAGCAATTTTTGGTGTAAATGATAAAATCTGGTTTATGCCCCCACCCTCTCCTCCCACTCTCTCTGAATCCTGACACTGGGTTCACCCGCCTCTGGGGAGCTGCTTCCACTCTTGCTCAGAGGGTTGAGGAAAAGGTAAGCCACATGTTGTGATAGGTGTAAAAGATGGGTAGGATTAGACTCAAGTTTATTTTTTGCTTTTTTAAAAAAATAGTTTATTGTTAAGTTGGTTTCCATATAACACCCAGTGCTCATCCCCACAGGAGGGTATTTTTTGTTTTTTAAAAAAAGAGTAGGGGCACCTATGTAGCTCAGTTGGTTGAGCGACCGACTTCAGCTCAGGTCATGATTTCACCATTCTTGAGTTCAAGCCCCACATCAGGCTTGCTGCTGTCAGTGGGGAGCCTGCCTCAGATCCTTTGTCCCACTGTCTTTCTGCCCCTCTCCTGTTGGTGTTCTTTCTCTCAAAATAAATAAACCTTCTAAAAAATTAAAATTAATAAATAAAAGAGCAGATTGAATGGTGCATAATGGAGAGAAAATGATGCTGAATACATGCAAACCAAACAGCCTTAAACCTTGACGGCAGCCCAGCACTTTCTAATGGCACAATATTGGATAGTCTGGTGGTTTTCTCTGTCATAACAACTAGCCAATACACTAAAGAAAGACCCCTGGGCACTTGCTTCAGCCAACCACTACAGTGACCGAATAATCTTCCCATCGTTTGTAGTTCTGTTACTGGGATCCTTTCATAAAGAGTGGAGAATCATCCGCTTGTTAGCCTGATGGAGGGTTCATGTCCATCATATTCCCTCTGGCCAAGTCTGTCTGGCTTTTGCTTCCCTCTGAAGGCACCCTGTCCTAACTGGAGCACTCTGCAGAATTCAGACTGCCACAGAGGAGGCTGTAAGAGCCACAGTAAACTCCGATGAACAAGAATGAATGACCACCATCAAAATAACAAAGCCCCCAGCTGATTCACCCAAAAAGGAGGAAGTGAAGCAAAACCTCTTAGAGCAGACATAGAGAAAATAAGACTGCAGAAGGGGCAAAAACATGGAAATTTGCAGTGGGCGCTGATCTGTAGTAACAGGCCTGCACCTTTGTTATGACTGTTGCAGGGAGGTACAGAAAAGGAGGTTTGAAGAAAGGATAGGTGGCTTCTTTTTGTATAGGGTTTACTGCTGGTCCAGTCAAGTATCAGGAAAGGCAAAAATCCAAAATACCAGCCATGGCTGCAGTACTGACCCTATCTTATCAGAAGCAGGTGAGCTCCATTATTCCCAGAAAAAAACACACCATCCTTGGCACCCACTCTTGGACCAAGCACCACATCCAACTCAGTAAGAGTAACCCTACCTTGGGCTCTGCACACTTGAATGCAGATGCTAGTTACACCACTCCAGACAACTTCCACTGCATCAAATGCTCATTTCCTGCAGAGTATTCACCCAAGTGCCTAGTGTAGTCTTCTGCAAGGACAATAATTGCCCAGGCTCACCAACTTCCAAACAAGTATGAGGCAGTTTAAAGAGCTCTGTGCTGGGAACCATCATCTCTAATCTTATCATAGCCCCTGGACTTTCACTCATTACTTTGCTGACAACGAGCCAAAGACCCAATTGGAAATGTAGGTTTCCCAACCAATATATCTAGAACAGGATACTTAAAAAAACAAAACAAAACAAAACAAAAAAACCAGAACTTCCTATTTATCATGGAATTACTTTCATGTTTTAAATAGGTCCACATTACTTGGCAAGCACTAAGAATTTCATGTTCCTCTAAAAATGGAACTTTCCAATAAATAAATAAATAAAAATGAAACTTTCCATGGTATATCCGGTGCAGGGATAAATCTTCCCTACAGGCAAATTTAGCAATGAAATATGTTGAGGGCTGAACATCCAGATGTGCCAGGTTGTAATGCTTGTTGTGCAAATAGCCCAGTGTCTCCATTTCTCTCTTTACAAAATAAGGTTGTTATCACCTCACCAGCCTCATTGCTAGCTCTAATTTTAGATTCCCCCCCAAAAAAACCTGATGTTGTGTTCTAGAAAGTAAATTGTAATGAGAAATCTCAGAAATGAGAAGTAACAAAAAAGATATATTACCAAGATTCATGCAGTCATACCTAGTTTGTCCTACTCAACATCAGAATCATGGACACTATCAAGGAAAATGACAAAGCATGGGCCATCATCAACATGTCTTTGGACTCCACTTCAGCCCCCATAAAATGACACAGCCTACACCTGCCATATTTTAAAAAGTACAATTTCACATATTGATTTGCTTGAGGAGATCCCATGGATGGGATGGGACAGACTCAGCACCCTGCCATGTGGTGATGGCAAACTCTGTGGGTACAGGTATGGGACATGTGGCTGTCACATAATTCCTTCTCAGTGCCTGCCCCTGGCTGCCTTTTTCTGTCTGTATTCCAATTATATCTCATTTCTTTATTGGCCCTTAAAGTAACCTACCTATGCCATTTCCTTTGCAAATCTGTTCTATACTACTTTTGATTTGCTCTCCCCCTTCAGAGTGTGGAAACATGATCCTTCCAACTCCTTCATGTGAACAAGAAGTTAGACACTCTCCTCCACAGACTCCTCCCTCACCTTCCTCAGGGACCTCTGCATGTATGCCCTGTGCCAATGGATTGATCTCATGAAGGTGATCAGACTTCACAACTGAAAACTCTGTCTCTGAAATGTATCATGAAAAGTAGTTGTTAGGCTTGATTCTGAATCAGCTTTTTTATAGAAAATAGTGAGAGTTATTCTCTTCTTCTTTGAAAGAGTATGAATAATAACCAAACCCTAGTCAAGGCCTTGACCACAGCCAGAGCTAAGAAATGTTTGTGTGCAAGTTAAAGGTCAAGCATAGGAGAACACCTCTGTCTAGCACTGTCAACTAGTAATTTAACCATTAGATTCTCACTCATGCTTCTGTTGTGTGCCTTTCAAATTTTCATGAAATAATCTTTAAAAAAAATTTTTTTAATGTTTTTATTTATATTTGAGAGAGAGAGAAAGAGCACAATTGGGGGAGGGGCAGAGAGAGAGGGAGACACAGAATCAGAAGCAGGCTCCAGCTCTGAACTGTCAGCACAGAGCCCAGTGCGGGGCTAGAGCTCGTGAACTGTGAAATCATGACTTGAGCTGAAGCCAGATGCTTAATTGACTGAGCCACCCAGGTGCCCCCTTTAAAAAAATTTTTTTTAATGTCTTTAGAAATAATCTTTATTATTCTACTCTACTATAAATTCCTTTAAGAAAGTTTTCTATTCTCCACAGTGCCTAGTACACATCTTTGCAAATAGTATAAAATGAGCAAATTTAATAAACATATTAATAAATAATCAATGCAAACAAGAAATCCTTTGGGGAATGGTAATTTTGTAAAATTTTATGTGTAATAAAGGGACATGTTTCAACTTAAACCAATTTAAACAACTTTACCATGGCACTAAAACAGACCTCTATTTTACCAATTTGCTAGTATTCGTGTCTTTGACATATATGAGCCCCCAGTCTGTAGCCAGAAGATATTTATAGCATTTCCAGAAAATTCTTTGATTAATTTTAAGACCTTGAGCTAATGTCACCACTAGCTGCAATATGATAATACACATAAATACCAACAGAGACTGAGAAGTCCCTTCCAGTAGTCATTAGCCTCTTCTTCCTGAGAAGAACCTCAAGTTTAGTTGGGATCATTGATTCTCCAGCTACTCCAGCAGCTAAAGGTGGGCATGTGACTAAGTTTTAGTCAATGAAATATGAGAAGAATATTGTGTGTGATTCCTGGAAAGTGTCATTAGTAGGAAGGGGCTAGCCCTTCTCCTTCCTCCTTCCTGCCATTTGGAAAGAAGAATTTGTGTCTGGAGCTGGTGATATCAGACCATGAAGTCACCTTGGATATGACAACCATGTATGATAAAGCAACAAAATGGAAGGTGATAAAATTGCTGATCCCCCAGGGCTACCAAGCCAGCACTGGAGTGCCAACATCTAGACTTCATAAAAACTTTTGCTTTATTTGAACTTCTATTGGAGAGGGGGTGGTTCTCTGTTGCCCCAAGACAAACCTAATCCAAATCAAATTCAACCTGACATAGGAAGCCCTACAGCCTTGCAGTGTGCTCTTTAAATTAGGGAAAATGTAGTGATACAGATTATCCTTAATGAGTCCACTTGAGGAGATGCCAACAATTCCAGCAGTTAAAGAGAATCCAAAGTCACAGAGTCTAGCCCCAGATCAAAGTAATTTCTAGCATGCTTTATGACATATATCACAAACTGATTCAATTCAACTCTATGCTGACCACCACATGGAAACTCCCTTCCTTTGACAAGAAGCCCTCATCCTTCTGATACGGGGTGAGATGGCTGGGGCTCCCCCAACCGCCATTCATCCCTGCCCATTTTCCATGTGTGATGAAGAGGGGCACCACTGCAGACAGCCTCTCTGACCCACAAGTCCCCGGGCACGTTCAGGTCCTTTCCTTCATGCCTCTTCTGGGGACTTGTCTCCTGCCCATCCCAGCACCTGAAGCATCATCTCCTATAAATGAAGCTGCCTGAAGGGGGAATAAACAAATCAACATCTCATGGCTAAATTCCCAAACATCCACGGGCCAGACAGAAATCCTTGCTGAAATTAGTGAGAGGGAAAACTTGAAAATGAGTCCCTGGCTGTGCTCAGACTCTCTCGCCACACGGTGCATTCACAGGGTGTCAGGACTCACGACCTTCAGAAAACACACTTGAACTACCTGGAATCACTGTCAAACATTTTTGTCCCAAATATTTCAGACCACCATATTAGCTGTAGCAAATCTCCTCATGTCTTCTTCAAAAACAAAAAATAAAAACACAAAACTCCGCATTGTATAATTTTTCACATCTATCAAGCCCTTCAGGCAACAGCCAACCAACTTCTGAGTCAGGTTACTAACACCACCCCTTGATTATTCACAAACAAAATAGTTTTAGAATACTGTGTAGCTGTTAGGGTGTCTGAAAGCACACTGCAGCCCTGCCCTCCTTTCCCAGACTCAGAAATAAGAAAAGTCTAACCAATTAGACAAACTTTACTCCTAAATAGAGTGTCTGTCTCTAGTCCTGGCATCCTTCAAAACCTCCTAAGAGGTCTCTGTCATCTCTCACCAAGAACAGGGCCCATAGATTAATGATTTATATGCTCTTCCCCCATCCTCCTAAAGTTCCCACTCAGGGCCAATGTGTGCAAGGACAGGCCAGCTTGGGTGGGGCCCAGTGGCTCTCATCCCCCTATTGCTGAAATGATACCCCCTTTCTAGTGTGTCCCTCTGCCTTCCTCTCCTTCCCTATCTTCCCCTTCTCAGAGAACTTCCCAGCATTAATCTCCCCTCTGTGCATTTGGAACCACTCTGTAAGAAGATGAGGTTGTGTGAGCTACACACAACCTTGTGTGTCAAGGAAATAGGAGGGTCTCACTTTCATCGACCATTGAATATCTCCACATAGTACATATTTTTGCCCATAATACATGTTCTCATCTAATACAGCTAATCAGAGTGGTTTGTATCAATATTTCCATTGTATAGATGAGAAAACTAAGGCCTTGAGTGGCTAGGAAACTTTCCCAAGATCATAACATAAACTCAAGTCAGCATTCAAATCCAAGCTTCTATGATCTCAAAGCCCATCCAGAATAGTACATCTCTAACACATACATTAGAAATAATTAGTATTTAATAGCTTCCTAAAAATACAATTTGTTTCTCCCTGCATCCATGGAATTAAGGCAGTGAGAGAAGTCATTTGGCTAAGCTGGAAAGAAGGAGAGTTACTTTGGGGGGTATTTTTTACCTGAAGCTCCTTAAGAGAGTAGCATGTCAATTTTCAGGACTTAAGAAAAAAGCATTTAAACCCTAATATCATCTTGAAATAATTAAGCATTTCATTAAGGTCCAAAATAGAGCTTAAGACACAGAATCCAAAGTGTAGCTTTGGAACAATACAGCCAAAAAGAAGTTAAGTAATAGTATGAATAATGTAAGGAAACATTTAGTAAGATGAATATATAAAATTAAGTTTGGCAATATAAAGTCTCCACTTAAGACTTATTGTGCCAGCACGGCCTTAGCGACATCTGCTTCAACGCATACTTCAGTTTCTAGAACTGCCAACTTTCTCTAATACCAACACGTAAGGGAAAGGAAAGAAAACTTGCTTTCTCATATTGCCGTCTTTGTTTAAAGGAGATGAAAGGAGGGTTAACCTAGGTGAACATCTCGAAGATTCTTATTACATCTGTGGAAAAGGGAGCAAAATTTTCAAGAAATTGATTTATGTCAAACTGGGAGGTCTTCAGGCTGGAGTGACTGTGGGTTTATTCTTAGCAGTTCAAGTCACTGCTTATCTTTTTTGTAATATATTTGTCATCTTCGGAGTTCAGCACAGTTGCCAAGTTCCATGAGGATGCTCAAGGAGCCAGTACTGAGAGCAAAGGGGCCTCTCTGTTGTAGGAGAGTAATCTCCCAGCCCCCGCCCTGTAACCCCCAAGGCCTTCAACAGACACAAAAAATACATAAATTCCATTTCTGTATGTGGCTTGGAATGTTCATTGTCATCACGCTATTGTGTCTGCCTTAAGTATTTGTGCTCTGGGAAAGGGATCACTCACAGCTTCTAAGGAGGCAATGAGACCCCCAGCCCTTTCTCTCTTCCCATTTCTATTATCACCTCCATTTCCCTCCCATCTGAGAAGCTTCAGGACCGTGGGAAGTCCATAAGTGAGCCTGTCCCCAGTGAAACGGGGAGAATTCAGATGATCCCAACCTGAGGTACGGAGCGGGGATACAGACAGGGCTGCACCTGGTGCTCATGCTTCCTCTCACCATCTGGGGCTACAGCTCCCTGGTGTCACCCAGGAGGAAAGTGAGGGCAGTCTTCATTTGAAGTGGCCAGGCAGTGCTACCGTTAGTCCTGAGGCTCCAAAAACTCTTAACTCGGTTCAGCCCACCTGTCAGACTCCAAAACCATCAGCTCTTTAACTGCACCAGGCTGCTCGCTCCCTACATTCTTCCTAAACAAGTAAATAAAGATCAATTTCATCATTAAGTATTCCAAACATACAGAAAAGCAGAAAGGATACTATAACAAAGACTCATGTGCCCATCACCCAGATTTTTTAAATGTTGATGACAAAGAAATATCTGGGCTGGTGAACATTCCAGAACAGGTTGGCAAGTCAACTCTGCCTCTATTTTGCTTCCGTGTCTGTATTGTGACCTTCGAGGTTTGTATCCCATGTATCAGCTAAGACGTGTAAACAGCACATGCAATTCTTGGAGCCAATGAGAGGTGCTGTGTGACCATGGTATGCTCCGCTCAAACAGAACTCCTCCTCTTCACACCCAGAATATACCTGGAGCATCAGGGGCTGCAGGCCCTGAAGAAGTGTCTCCCATGAAGTAGGTGTATCATAAAATTTTCCCAGTCCAATGGTCACAATTATCCTAATTTAGATCTGAAAGAAATCCCAAGACCCATCTAATTCCATCCCTTCATTTCACAGATGGCAAAAATCAAGGCTCAAAGGGGTTCAGTAGTGTACACAGGTCACACAAACACTTGATAGAATCTGGGCTGGATCCCCGTTCTCCGTCAGATCCCTCAGTACAGCGTGTTTTCCATCAGCTCCCCATAACTGCTTTCCTGAGAAATACAGCGCAATGCATGTGGCCTTGCTTGGACCATTGACCAGATGAACACAGAGACTAATGTCCCTGGTGGTCAGTGCCCTGCCTCTTACAGTGTTTATGTCTTTCTGACTAGGTTCTGAGGACCCCAGCTCTCTCCCGATGGCCTGGAACACCACCCTCTGCAATTTATCCCCTGGGTTTGCCCCAATCTACCCCTTGAACACCATACTAGGCCCCACTCCCACTACCGTTATCTGTGCCTGGCTAATCTAGACAAGGAGCTCTCCCTAAATATATTGCTCTATAGAGTTAGTGGCCCACTGTGGCTCTCAGATCCCACTGCATTAAGAGAATTCCTAGCACTTGATGCAAATCCCTTCCTACCATCTTTGGACCAGAATTCATTGATTGGGCCTTCTCCATTCTCCTTCCCTCCACTATCAAATTGTGGGGAATAAGATTCCCTGAGCTTTCACCAATGGGTTAACAAGCATAAAGGAATAGGAAGCCACAAGCTGAAAGTATCCAAGATTAGGTAAACAAGATTAGATATTCAGGGCAGAAGTGCCCCAACTTAGTACAATAGCAGAAAGCTGCTTTCACAAGAGAGAGGACCAGAACAGGTAAACAGGTAAACAGGGCTATAGACCACAGCAGGGCGAAGTTGCCTGGAGCAGAGCTAATTAGCAAAAGAATGGTGCCTTGTTGACCCTGAGGTAGCATGCTCTATCCTAAACTAGCTAAGATAAACAGATGGGACCTACGGGGGGGGGGGGGGGGGGGGGGGGGGGGAATCTGCCTAGCGACAGGATTTTGTTTGTATTGACCCAAACTCCTAAAACCGAATATCTTCAAAACCCCCTTTCCCTCACACATGTGAGTTAATGTTCATGGTTTCATTGTCTCTTTGTGCACATCCATCATACCTGTCAGCCTTCTGATCCTAATAAAATGGAGCAAGGACACTTACTGGGGGCTCTTGTCTCCTCCTGGACATTAGCCTCTCTTGCATTTTGATTCTACATTAGCTTTCTTGCTGGACAAGACAGAGTTCCAGACCCAGAGTCTACAATATCAAATAACATAAGGGCAATGGCCAAGCTGCAAAAACATAAAGGTAATATGTGAAAATAGACAAGGAAAAGACCTGGGTCACCCAAGAACAGAATAATCTAACACTGAAAAATAAAGAATGGGCTATAATTATCATTCTTCTCTTGAACACATTTCCAAGTGACTTAATCTCCCAAACATTCAGTCAAGGCAGTGAAATGGAACCCTGAGATACCCAGAAGGCTTTCACGCCCACATTTTTATGTCAAGGGAGAAAAAAAACATCTGGACTCCTAGTTACCTGTGGTCTTAACGCTTGACATGAATCCAAAGTGCACTTCCCAGATGCCTCTCTGAGAGGCCTCAGGCCCCCTTTCATGGCATAATCCCTCCTCAGAATGGGGTCAGTGCCTGGTGTCTCCAGAGCCTAGAAAACGTGAAGGAGCCAGAGTCTCGGTCCAGAAGACACTCAGAGCTTTCTTTTCAGCCTGCCTGGGGGAACTCCAGAGACCTGAATCGCCTCCTGCAGTTCCTGAAACTGGCTTCAGGTCACTGGTTTCAGATGGACTCATGTATTAAAGTAGCTGAATGCAAAAATCCCCTTTACCTTTGTAATCCTAAGACTCTTGGATTCCAAGGTCACTTTTCAGCAGAGCTGGAGTTTCCTTGGGTTGGGCCAATGGGCCCTAGAGAATTCCTCACTGGCCCAAGGAAGCCCTCCCTGATTCACCTTGCCTTAGTTCTTGAGTCCTGGCAGTTGGGCGTGAGAGAAGAAAACATCTTCAAGTTTGTGAGAAGACCCTGGTGAAACTGACATTTCCCACCACTGGACTAAGACAGATTTGGGACCACGCTGGCTTCTACTCCTCTCTGAATGTCTCGGCAGCAGAAACACAGCTTCTGAATCACTCACTCAACCCTCCTCAGAGGCTGATTCAAAGTTAACACTGCCTCCAGAACCGTCTATGTCTTCATATCCCACCAAGTTACTTCACCCCTTCAAGACTCCATTTCCACCTGTCAAATAGGAAAACAATCTTTCTTAACCCATAGGGATGCTTGCAAAGAGGACATGAGAAAATATATGTAATCTCCTAGCACCATGCCTGGGACGTAGTAAGCAAACAGTATGTGCTGCTATTTATCAGTGGGCCTCACAGAAGGACTGGGACTAGGATATGGGGACTTGTATGGCCCAAGACCCCATCTAATACAGGAGAAAACAGAGGCCCAGAAAGACCAATTATTCTCCCAGGCTCATGTCACTGGTCAGCATAGCACACAGATCAGAATCTGCATTCATAGTCCATATCCAGGGTTCTCACATACCCCTACAGCCTGCAGACAGTTTTCTTCCTCAATCTGTCTCTTTTCTTGATGGCCACAAAACCATCTTCAACGTTTACTTGTGCTGGGTTTTTCCCTCCTTATTAAACAAAAACAAGCACACTCTTGCTTTCCAGAGCAAGTCGTCTGACTTGAGTTGCCTTTCACACAGTATTTCCATAGACTTGGCATAAATCAGCCTTTCCTTCTCTTTCCTTTCTTTTTTCAGCCCTTTGGATACTCAACAGAGCCTGATCTAAAACTTCCTTTGGAAACCCAAACGCTGGGAATGACTCATGTCAGAGAGTTTTCCGCTCACCTTCTTCTGAGTCAGAACCTCCCTGCTGACAACTCGTGTGTCCACGGGAGGGAGAGGTGTGGGTCTGGCCCCCAGAAGTCACCTTATGTCCGGAAGCTACTGCAGGGCCACGGCCTGTGGCCCCAGTAACAGGGAAACAACTCACACAAGGAACCCCTTACAGCTGAGCTGAAGAAATGTGGTTTCTGCTCTGGAAATGAATTTGATAAATGGGTTTTCTTACAAGATTTTCACCCAGCTACCCCAATGTTTCTTGCCATCAGACACATTTTCAATATATACTGATACTGGATGAGTTAAATTCAAGGACTTCCAAAATAAATTTCCCAATTTTTTTGGTGAAAAATGGACTTAGAGGCAGCACCACAGCTTACCAAACAGAAATTCTATTTTCAAAGTCATTTCAACTCAACACATATTTATGGAGTACTTCCTGAGCACGGGGCTCAGGCCAGGCAGTTTGATATACATGTCCTATTTGCCTCACAACCCCCAGTGAGTAGATTTTGTTCTGTTTCAGTGAGTATTTCAGGAAGACAAAAGTGAACATTGGGACAGTCCAGGCTTAGAGGTGAAAAAAAAAAAACTCCACAGAAAAGAAAAAAAAGAAACATCTTTGTCATTAATTCAGTAAAGAATTCATATGTTTCTCTACTTATATGATCTATAGAATAAATGTGCCATTAGTGGAACTAATAATCCGTGTAGTTTTATGTAAGGAGGGTTGATTAAAGTGGTTTTATTCTGAGCAGGCAAATTTATGATAGGCCTTTAGTTACTATTTTTTATTTACACGATCCTTTAGGAAGCGAGGTGGGTGGTAGAAACTCAGAAGGATTACCTGTTAGTCACTGAGATTTTCAGATTTTAATAGTCTGCTCAGGGTGACCACGACACAGCAGGGTCCAGAAAGGTGCCTTCTTGGGGTGAATGTCAGACAGGACTGAATGCAGGACACACACAAATGCCTCCATTCCTCCAGGGTGTCTCCATGGAGGGCTGATTATGTCCCTGGGGTGCTGGTCTCAGGCGGTGACAGTAAATTGTGAAATCCTAGATAAATGAAGTGTGGGTCGACATCTGCTCTGTCAATTAAAAACAGCCTAAGGAAAGTATCATTCTTTTTGTCTGGTAATTTATGGCACTCTCTCTGATCTTCTGCCCTGGGAACCATGTGCTCCAAGACATCTTCTACTGGGATGAAAACACTCTGCTGCAGTAAAGCATTGTTTACATTACTCTACTGAGATGACTTGAGGCCTCACACTAGTCCAAGCTGGTGGATTTCAGCAGGGTTTTATCAATGCTGGGAAAGCTGGCTCTCAGACTTTGCCATGGTAAATAAGTAGGCATCTCTGTTTCATGAGGTCATGGGTTAGCCCTTTTGGTAATTTGCCTGCACACAGTTGAACTCTCTGGGGGGTTCAGTAGCCAGAGTTGGCTTCTCCTTCCCTCCACCCCAACAACATTCTCATTTATTCAAGCTAGTGTGTCCTCCTATTAAGTATTCTAATTTTTGATACTAAGTTAAATAAAGCATAAAAGGAAAGCAAACATCCTGGTACAGATGTACTGAAAGAGGGAAAATAATTTCAAAGTCTTTTGCAGGGATTTTTTCCACTGCTTCCCGCCAGCAGTGCTGTGGTGGAAGCTGCCTGTGAGTTAAGTATGCATGTGTGAACTTGGCTTTGATGTATGTTACTTCTGACCTGTGGGCACAGCAAGCAGTGCACTTGCTTTGGAGGTATCTAGAACTGCAGCCTCTTCAGTGGCTACAGTGAAGGGAGGAAGGCATCCAGCATCTTCCTGCATACTATTGGATTCTGATGGATATTTTCCCACAGAAGAAAAATGGTAGCTCTATTTCTCATTGTAAATTTTAACTACCTGGTTTCTAATGGCTCTCGAGAGTGAAGTCATGGAGAGTCATCTGCCCTTTTGTGACCAGCTCTGGAATTGTGCTGATACCCAGACTTCAGGCAGAAGATAACTCTTATCACCTGCCACGAAAGGCTCTATCTGAGCTGTTGGCCAATCTCTCTGTGTCTGGTAGCCTGGCATCAAGGTCTGAGTCAGCCTGTAGCAACCACACCATCTACCCTATAGGGCCAGGCCCATCCAGCAAAGCAGATATGGCAGGGGGCCAAGCAGCATGCTCTGTCCCCACTCTGCCCCCCAGTAGTGGAAGATTTCTCAATAATTGTTGTTCTACAGGCTTCCCTCTCGCAGATTCTATTCAAATCATCCTGTATATAAAATACAGTGCAATTGATGGGGCTCTTTATTAATCATTACTTTTGTGCTGCCATGCCCCTGAGTCACCTTGATCAGACTGTGTGATTCCAAATCTCTCAGCTACACATTTATAAATTGTTGGGAAGCCATTCTTAGAAAGCAATCTCATTTGCAGGTAAACATATTTCAGCTAATAAAGGGCAAGGGGAATTCAGGAATGCTAGATGTGGGACACAAGCTGGAGCTTTAAGTAGTAAGGTCAATATGTACCTTATGAGAAAGTAACATTTAAGGAAAGACCATACTTCACCACAGTAAATATTGCAAGACACCAACATTAATCAGCCATAACATCTGAGCTTAAGAAGTTTGTCATCTAATGATGGGAAATGTTCAAGAAGAGACACAACAGACTGAAGTCATTAAATACTGATGGGAAAATATACATAAATAGCAATGAAAGAAAAATTGTGCTAACTCTAATCAGATACATATACATACATAGCATTGATGGGTCTCAGAATGAAGACAAAGTGGTGAGAAAGGGCAGTTATCAATACCAGAAGTTTGATGAGGAAGGACCGAGAGCAACGAGCAGCCAGCATGAGAGGGTCACTCTCAGAGAAGCAGGTGTCTAATGTTGGGAAGAGCTAAACATGTGCAAAGGTTGGGGGAGGTGAGACGAAGGCTCCATAAGGTCAGCAGAGAAAACCCACTGTTGAGGATATGACAGAGGAGTTCCAAAGGAAGTGAGGAAGGGTAGACCAAATGGAAATACTGCCCCTGGAGGTGAGGCACAGTTTTGTCTCTGAGATGCATAGGAAGCAGAACTGAAGTAAGAATCCAGAGGAAGGCTGAGATGGAGAGGAGGAAGGGGGTTCAGATGCCCACATCAATTTCCTCTAGAAAGTAAGAAGCAAGGTCATTTACCAAGAGTAAGTAGAGGTGAAGGTTAAGGATTTGGCAGGCCAGAAGGGATTTAGAATAAACACACTGAGAAATATGCTTATGGGTCAGATAAAAATAAATAAAAAGGAGCATGGAATATCAGCAATTGCTACCTAATGCAGGACTTTCTCCAAGGTGTTTAGCCACCTGGGACACAGTAGAAGTACCAGGGATGAGAGAACTAGAGGTGTGGACAGTGAGAGAACAAAGAAGGTGAGGTGAGCCACACGGCCATTCAATAGGACTGATAGCAGTCCTATAGTGTATGCATTAAAAATCAGTATGTCATCATGAACAAACAAATGAAATTATTGGGAAAATAGTTCAGATTTGCCTGTAATGCCAGAAGATTTGGCCTGGCATACTTAATTTAATTTGGTGCCAGGCCTCCATGACAGTAAAATAAAATAGAAGACATTCTCCCTATTTGCTCTTCGAAGAAACTTGAAAGCAATTCATGTATCACTTTTTTCAGTTGTTCAATGACATTTACACCTCAACTTTTTAGTTCATAGTCAGCTAAGCAGGAACGAGCCAAAATTGCATGGTTCTGAAGAAAATAACATAAACTTATAAATTCTGTCTCCATAAGAAAGGGGCACCCTCCTACACTGTTGGTGGGAATGTAAACTGCTGCAGTCCCTCTGGAAAACAGTGTTGAGGTTCCTCAAAAAATTAACACTAGAGCTCCCCTATGACCCAGCAATAGCACTACTAGGAATTTACCCAAGGGATACAGAAATGCTGATGCATAGGAGCACATGTACCCCAATGTTCATAGCAGCACTCTCAACAATAGCTAAAACATGGAAAGAGCCTAAGTGTCCATCAACAGATGAATGGATCAAGAAGATGTGGTTTATCTATACCATGGAATCCTACATGGCAATGAGAAAGAATGAAATCTGGCCATGTGTAGCAACATGGATGGACCTTGAGGGTGTTATGCTGAGCGAAATAAGTCAGGCAGAGAAGGACAAATATCATGTTTGCACATATAGGAGGATTAGGAGGAACTTGACGGAGGAACAAGGGGGAGAAGAAGGAGAGAAATGGTGGGGGAAAGGGAGAGAGGCAAACCATGAGAGACTCTTGAATGCTGAGAACAAACTGAGGACTTATGGGAGTGGGGGGGAGGGGGGAGATGGACATAGAGGAGGGCACATGTGGGGATGAGCACTGAATTTTATATGGAAACCAACTTGACAATAAACTATTTGTAAAAAAAAATAAAATTAAATTTAAAAAAACAAAAATGAGGATAAAAATATTGTAAAAGAAAAAAAATAAATTCTGTCTCCATAAAGTACAGCACTGGACAAATTCCTCCTAAATAATTCTGATTTTATGTTCCACCAGTGCACATCTCCTATATAACCCAGTACAAATACATACACCCAAGCTCTATGTTTTTTGAAATATGTCAGTATTGAAACAATATTGCCTGTTCATTTTAATGCTTTATCTTCCTGTAAACTGATTCTTACATGAGATATTTGGGGTTCCCCACAATAATGTTATTAAAATGATTCACTTATGTACTCAGAATAAACTTTTCTCTATACTTGGGCATAGGGGACACATTAGCCAATATGTACTCAGATGACTACCAAAGAGTTCCGGGCTGTGCATGAACCAAGTGAGGTCAGAGAATTGTGACCTGGAAGGCCTGGGATCCCCTGAGGGCCAGGGAGAGATGTGAGGATTGTGAGACTGAAGAGTCATTCTGTGGGGATGAGGAAGGCCAGGAAGGATGCAGGAAGTAAAAAATATCAAAGAGAATCTTCAGGAAGGGAAGACCCAAGTCATATGCAGTATAGCTTCTAATGATAATGGACTCCAAGTATGAATGAGATAGCTGACCTGGACTGAAGCTCAAGGTCACTGAGAACCAGAAGGCTGAATTGCTGTGTGTCTAGATTTCTTTCTCCAATCTATCCTCCAATCTAAAATCACCAGCGTAACCTTCTCAACAGCAAAATCTGAACTCAACCGTTACATGTTTCCTAAATGCCATCCAGGCTACTTATTCCAACCCATAAATGGTCACTCACTCTTCAAGCCTCTGCTCAAATGTTAACTTCTTTTGAGGAGTCTTCCTGGGTAAAGCCTGGCATTTGCTTCTTCACAATTCCATACCACTGTGCACAAGTGTCATTAATTACTCTGCATTGCAAATATAATCAATTCGCTTCTAAAATATAAGATCTTTAAGGACAAAGAGTTGATTTATTAATGTCTATACCCCAGTGCCTAACACAGAGACTGGCAAATTGTTTGTGCTCAACTAATTAATATGTAAGAGTAGGAGTTTTTAATCAAGGTTAAACTGTTGAATCTGCTAGAGGGACTTTTCAAAATGCAAAATTGTTGGCCCTTCTCAAGACCTAATGCTTCCAATCTCTAAGGCTGCATTTGGGTATTGGATTCTGGAGAAGCTTCCTCAGATGAGTCAGATGCTACCCATGGCAGAAAACCTCTGCCCTGGAGATCCTGCTCCAGATTCTATGCACTCACGCTGCTAACATCACTCACAGAATCTGGAGGCAAGAGGTCACTGTGAAAAACCCATTTTCCAGAGCCAGGTGGATCTAAATTCAATTCATAGCCTTAGTCTGTGAGTTCATTGACAACCAACCATGGGAACTTGGGCAAGTCCCTATACCCCTCTGATCCTTGGCTCAGAGGGTGGTTGTAAAAATGAAATGAGATCATGTATAGTACATAGTAGACATTCAAGCTGGTACTGATTATGTCTGGTAATGAATCAAAGCCTTGGGCATACTCTTTCCAATCAGTCCTGTCTATTATAATAATGATGATCTTTTACATATTTACAAAGCTAATTATTCTTCCCACAAAACTTTCGCATCGTTGATATCATGTAGATCTCTTAGTAACGCTAAAAGGGGGCCAGAGCATGTCTTGTTTGCTCACTTTATAGATAAAAGACTTGCATTTCATGGAAGTGTAAAGATTAGCCATAAGCACATCTGAATACCCAAGCTAGAACAAACACCTTCCTGCTCTTCTCACTTGACCACCACTACCCCTCCCCAGGTAGTCACACAGGTGTGTAGGGAGGTGGTTAGAGACTCCAAGTAAATAGCCATTCATTTAGTCAAAGTTTTCTCAGGGTAAGAGGAAAGCAGCATGCCAGAAGTAGAAGTCCTACTAGAAAGATAAAATTCCAGGCAAAAAGAATGCTACATGCTAAGATGCAGGGACAGGAAAGAAACAGGGGTGTCTAAAGAACAAGCTCACAGTTGATTCTGATGACTATGAGAAAATTCTGGAAGGAATATTCTGGCCAGATGATAAGGGCCATGTCATAAGGGGCTCTAAATGACATTTATGCTTTATTTGCTTGGCAATCCAGTTGGTGAAGATTATTAGCAGGAAAACTGATAGCTTCAACACTCTGGCCCTGGCTTTCTGAATGGATTAAAATGGGGATGGTGATGATGATGATGATAATGATGATGATACTAAAAATAAAACAATAAGACTCTTCCCCAAGTGCTTTATAAGAATTAACTCATTTTTTTAAAAAAAGAAAGCTCGTAGATAGAGAAAACAGATCGGTGGCTGCCAGAGGTAGGAGGTGGGGAGGTAGAGGAATGGGTGAAGAGGATTAAAAGGCGTGCACTTCCAGTTATAAAATAAATAAGTCATAAGGATATAATGTACAGATGGTGACTATAATTAATAACATTATATTACATGTCAGAAGGTTGCTAAGAGAGATCTTTAGATTTCTCTTCACAAGAAAAAATTCATATCTGAAGGGATAGATGTTAACTGTGATGGTCATCTCACAATGTACACAAATGTCAAATAATTTTGTTGTACACCTGAAACTAATATCATGTTGTATGTCAAATACACCTTAATTTAAAAAATGAACTCATTTAATTCTCACACCCACTCTTAGGGCAGGTCCTATCATTTTCTTCATTTACAGATAAGGGAATTTTGATGAAGACATGGTAACGAACATCCATGACCACATAGCTGGCAAGCCATGGAGCTGGATTTGCTGGTGGTCTGGCCTGATGCACAAAGCTCTGAATTATTTGACAAATGGTTCCTCCCAAGACACAAGAAAGCAGGTAGAGCAGTTGGGAATTGGCACAGTGGGAACGAAAAGGAAGGGAAAGAAGGCCTGGTTGAGAGCAAATAAATGTGTAGCCACTGTAGGAAACAGTATGGAGGGTCCTCAAAAGGTTAAAAATAGAACTACCCTGTGATCCAGTAATTCCTCTACTGGATATTTGCTCAAAGAAAACAAAAACTAATTTGAAAATATACACGCAACCCCATTTTTAGCAGCAGTATTTACAATAGCCAAGATGTGGAAGCAGCCCAAGTGTTCACAGACTGATGAATGGATAAAGAAGATGTGGTATATGTACAATGGAATATTATTCAGCCATAAAAAAAGATGAGATCTTGCCATTTGCAATGACATGGATGGAGCTAGAGAGTATTATGTTAAGTGAAATAAGTCAGTCAGAGAAAGACAAATACCATTGGATTTTACTCATGTGTGGAATTTAAGAAAAAAAACAGATGAACAAAGGAAAAATAAGAGACAAACCAAGAAACAGACTCTTAACTATAGAGATCAAACCGATGGTTACCAGAAGGAAAGTGGGTGCGGGGAATGAGTAAAGTAGGTTTACCAGTGCACTTATCATGACGAGCACTGAGTAATGTACAGAAGTGTTGAATCACTATGTTGTACACCCCGAAACTAATATAACACTGTATGTTAACTATACTGGGTTTAAATTTTTAAAAAGAACAAATAAATGTGAGTTTTTAATATAATTTAGTATTTGTAGAAATCTACCTGCCAGCTAGATCAAAGACATCTTTTATTGAACTACTTTATAAATAGAAGGATGGTTAGTAAGGGTGACTCATTTTCATCTTCATCCATGTTTTGTAGGCAAGGAAATATTCACAGATGTTTTAAGAATTTCCTTCTATCTGCAGAGGCCATTATTTGGTCTGATGGGGCCAAAGCCTCACAGAAACCAAATAAATAATAGTTCAAGCAAAGAGAGCACAGGAAGCACAGGCACCCAGGTTGTGTTTGCTGTGCACCTCCTTTATCTTCTGAGGCCAGGCTTTCTAGAAGACACTTGGCAATAAAAGATAGAATAACATAAAGATTGGAAGATTAAGGAGAGGTATCAAGAGGAAAAACAGAACCAAAATACTTCAGCTATCTTTGAAAATGACCAAAAATCTAAAAACATCAAACATTTTCAAACTTGCAAGTAAAATGGAAAAAAGGATAATGATAAATGAAAGCACACCCAAAGCATTGCCTAAGCTGTCCTGGGTGTCCTCCTGCAAGAGTGCTAGAAGTCTCTGTGCCAAGAGAAAAGCCCCATCTGGATGCTTTGGAGAGGTCCCTCACTGACCTCACACTCTTTCACTGAGCTCATCTTGGATCGCTCTATGGATAAGCAAATCGTGTTGGATGTCCTGCTTTTCATATCTGCCCCTGTTTTCTGACTTCTCTTTGCATAATCTCCAGAGTAATTTCGGTTCCAAACTTCCCTGAAAGAGTATTTCCAGGGCAGTGCATCCTGATTGTTTTTCCATAGACTCTGCGGAAGTCACTCCTTCCGCGAGTTTTGCTATGTAACGCTCCTCAAAGGTAGCTGTGATGGAGACTGGCTTGTTGGTCTCCCAGATGTGTTCTTTTTCCTCCTGGGAACCCAGCTATGACATTTACCAGCCTCCTTTGCTGTTGGGTAATCCATGGGATGAAGCTCGAGGCCAAGACTGTGGGCAGAATAATGTTTGCCATTTTCAGGCTGGCCCATAACACCCTCCCTAACACAGCGAGTCTTCTGCTTCAGTCATGCTGACTTTGAGGTGCCATTGAGACATCAGACCTGTGGGTTTGAAGGTCATGAGAAAAGCCTGTAGAATCACTGACAGAAATGTGATTGCCCAGTGACTAGAGAATGAGAAAGAACAAAGGGCAGATGCATAAAGACCACTAGCACTTAACAAGCAAGACTATCCCAAGAAGCTGGAGATGCATTCTCAGAAGGAAAGGGCAAAAGAAAAGCAGGATGAAATATTCATGAAAATTAAGAAAGGAGAGAGTTTCCACGAGGCAGGAACCAATAGTGACCACTGTCGCTACAAGATCAATAAAATGAAGAAAAAAAAATGTTTGCCATGTTTTCCAATGCTGAGATATAAAGACCTAGCATTTGCCAGCTTCTGGTGGGGGTGCGAAGTGGGGGGTTGGCACTGTATATATATGTATAAACATAGAATACAGTCTTCAGGGGTTTGAGGACTGAATGAGAAGGCAGAAGTGTAGACAGGGAGTGTAGCCTCATGATGTTTATGAGGGAAAGGAAGACAGAAGAAGACAGCAACAAGACAAGAAGAAACAACAACAGGAAAATGAAGGAATTTTGAAAATGGATCTTCATTGCCATTCTAATTTTGTATGTGGGTGGGGGAGGTGGATAGATATAGAAAAGTGAAAGAGAACACACACAGAGGGAAAAAAAATCCCCCAAAATAATATACGATTATCTTCTAGTGGTAAGTTTATATGTGCGTTTTGTTTTTCTTCATAATTTTGTTTATTTTCCAAATTCTCTACAGTGAATACTGTATTATATTTGTTACAGTAAAGGGATTTTGGTTTGGGTTTTTTTTTTTAGTTTATTTATTTTGAGAGAGTGTGTGTGTGTGTGTACAGGGGAGGGGCAGAGAGAAAAGGAGACAGAGAGAGAGAGAGAGGAAGAGAGAGAGAGAGAGAGAGAGAGAGAGGGAATCTCGAGCAGGGTCCACACTGTCAGCACAGAGCCCAACCTGGGGCTCAATCCCACAAACCATGAGAACATGACCTGAGTTGAAACCAAGAGTCAGCAGCTTAAATGATGACCCACTCATGTGCCCCAAGTTTGGTTTGGGTTTTTAATGCAAGAGAATTGAGCATGTTTATAAGCAAAAGACCAAAGAGCAAGTGGTAAGAAGAAGGAGGAGGGGCAGTTTGTGAAGCAAAGTTCTGAGTTAGTGGGGAATGTTCTCATCTGATACTTTATTTTCTCGTGGCCACAGATGAGGAAGCAACAGGGAGGCATGGGCTGAGGCGCTCAGAGCTGGAAGTAGGGGGCGCTGAACTACATGGTCCTGTCCCCCCCCGCCCCCACCAGAAACCCTTGTCCAGGCTGCCCTGCCATTTCCTCCCAAGGAAGTGCCCTTGCTCAGAAGCTGTTCTTCTTCCTTCCTTCTGTCAAAAGTTAATGTTCCTGTTTATCCCAAGTGACCCCACTCCAAGGTGACATCACTACCTCGCCATGCAGTGGAAAGCACTCCACGAATTAACTCACGGTATAAAGCTGACAGTGAACAATGGCTAATACTTGTCCTGCCTACTGATGAGAAGGAAAATCACCCAGGGCCATGAGACATTTCATTTTAAAAAAGACTTTTAGAGCCACATGTTTTACTCAACAGGTGGGCATTTCTAACTCTCTGGCTCTTGGGCAAGAGAGTCTTTTTTTTTTTTTTTTTTCAATGGAAGTAAAGGGTTGTTCCAGTGTTCTTTAAACCCACCACCTAGAGGCACCTGGGTGGCTCAGTCAGTTAGGTTAAGCTGCCGACTCTTGATTTCTGCTCGGGTCATAATCTAAAGATTCATGAGTTTGAGTTCCATATTGGGCTCTGTGCTGACAGTGTGGAGCCTGCTTAGGATTCCCTCTTTCCCTCTTTCTCCCTTTCTCTCACTCTCTCTAAAAATAAAAAAATAAACTTTAAAAAAATAAAATAAAATAAACCCATCATCTAGGTAAAGAGGCAGCTTGTCTCCATGGGAGGGCAGCCACAGTGACAGGTGTGTTCTAAATACTCACCTGTTATAAACCACTTTAACTAAAAGAAAGATAAATAATAGCATAAGAAAAGAAGATTGTATCCATCAAATGTGTCTTTCAACGATCAGGATAAAATTAAAAATTAAAAAAAAAAGGAGAGTTTGCTAGCAGCAGACCCTCACTAAAGGAAATCCTTAAGCATTTACTTCAGGAAAAAAGGATATTATCCCAGATGGAAAGAATGAGACACAGAAAGAAATTAAAAACAAAGAAAGGGGAAAATATGTGGGTAAGTCTAGGAAAACATTGATATATAAAATAAGAAGAAAGAGAATGAGATAATAATAATAATGTTCTTGGAAAACAATAGAAATACACAACAACAGCACCATGTTAGAACCAGTGACTGAAATGGAAGCGTTTTAAGGATTTCATGCTATTTGGAAAGAGAGTGTAGACTTATTAACTTTATAGTTTGATGAACTATGCATGTTAAATTTCTATAGTAGCTATGAATAGAATAAAAATAAAATGCATAAAGTTTAAACTACTATAGAAAAGAAATGACATGAGAAAAAACTAACCAGTCAATAAAATGAAGACAAGAAAAGGAATATGGAAATGGTAGAACAGGCAGAAATCACAAAATAATGTAATAATGTGGGAACTATAAACACAAACATTTCATTAACTACAATAAATGTATTTATTTCCCCAGTTAAAAGACAATAATTAAAGAGACATTTTTAAAAGGAATACATTAAGAATATGTGGATACAAGAAATCAACAATAAAAGTATAAAAATATATATACAGGGAAATACCAGTTTAAAAATAACTATTGCATTTGTAATGATTTTAGGAAAATCTGGATTTTAAAGCGAAAAAAGCACTGTAAAAGTAAAGAGGATCATTATATAATAAAAAGTTTAATTTGATAGAAAGTTAAAATAATTCTAGACTATTATGCACCTAATTACAAGGCCTCAAAATACATAAAGCAAAAATAGAACATGTATACCACTACTGTGATAGATTTTCATATAACACTGTCAGAAATTGTGAGCCCAAGCTTTCAAAAAATTAGCAAAGACATAAAATACTTGAAAATAAAACAATAAAAAAGTTTTCCCTAACTGGCATAAAAATATACACATAGATTAACGGAATAGAACAGAAAACCCAGAAATAAACCCACAAGTATATGGTCAATTAATCTTTGATAGAGGAGGAATGAATATCCAATGAGAAAAAGACAGCCTCTTCAACAAATGGTGTTGGGAAACCTGTACAGCTACATGCCAAAGAAGGAACCTGGACCACTTTCTTACACCATACACAAAAATAAACTCAAAAATGATGAAAGATCTAACTATGAGACAGGAAATCATCAAAATCCTTGAAGGAAGCACGGGCCATAATTTCTCCAACATCAGCTGTAGCAACATTTTTCTAGATATGCTTCCTGAGGCAAGGGAAATAAAAGCAAAAATAAACTATTGGGACTTCATCAAAATAGAAAGCTTCTGCACAGTGAAGATAACAATCAACAAAACCACAAGACAACTTACTGAATGAGAGAAGATATTTGCACATGACATATTTGATAAAGGGTTAGTCTCCAAAATATATAAAGAACTGATACAATTCAATACCAAAAACAACACAATTAAAAAATGGGCAGAAAACATAAATAGACATTTCTCCAAAGAAAACATCAACATGGCTAACAGACACATGAAAAGATTCTCAAAGTCACTGATCATCAGGGAAATGCAAATCAAAACTACAATAAGATATCACCCCACACCTGTCGGAATGATTAAAATCAACCACACAAGAAACAGCAAGTATTGGTGAGGATGTGGAGAGGAAAGAACCCTCTTGTACTATTGGTGGAAATGCAAATTGGTGTAGCCCTTATGAAAAACAATATGGAGCTTCCTCAAAAGGTTAAAAATAAAACTACTGTATGATCCTGTAATCACAACACTGGGTATTTGCCAAAAAAATACAAAAACACTAATTCAGAGGGATAAATGCACCCCAATGATTATATCAGCATTATTTATAATAGCCAAATTATGGAAACTGCCTAAGTATCCACCAATAGATAAATGGGTAATGAAGATGTGGTATATATACACAATGGAATATTATTCAGCCACAAAGAAGAATGAGATCTTGCCATTTGCAACAACATGGATGGAACTAGAAAGTATGATGCTGAGTGAAAAATAAGTCAGTCAGAGAAAGACAAATACTGATTTCACTCATAGGTGGAATTTAAGAAAAAAAAATGAGCAAAGGGAGAAAAAGAGAGACAAACCAAGAAGCAGACTTTTAATTATAGAGAACAAACAGACAGTTACGGGGGGGTGGGCGGGGGAATGGGGGAAATAGGGAGTGGGGATTATACTGTACACTTATCACAATGAAAAAATATTGTGAAAAATAAAGTGATTAAAAATTTTTGCCTAATGAAGATACAGCTACTGAGAGTATTTATAAATACTGACACATACTATGCCATACAGTGTGTTTCAACACATTTAGAAGAACTGGTATCGTACAGAGCATATTTTATAACAATGCTACCAGTAAAAATCAGTAAGAAAAACATCACTGAAATTGACGTATATTTGAATTAGGAAACTCTTTTAAATAATTTATAGATCAAAAAGTCAGGGGCACCTGGGTGGCTCAGTCGTTTAAGTGTCTGACTTTGGCTCAGGTCATGATCCTGCGGTTTGTGGGTTTGAGTTCCACGTTGGGCTCTGTGCTGACAGCTCAGAGCCTGGAGCCTGCTTCAGATTCTGCGTCTCCCTCTCTGTCTATCCCTCCCCCACGTCTAGTCTGCCTCTCTCTCAAAAATAAATAAAATATTTAAAAAATTAATCAAGATAAAAATTATTTTATTGAAAAGTAATGAAAATACTACTAATGAAAATATACCAAAGTTTTCAGGATGCAGCTGAAGAAGAGCTTAGATGGAAATTCATGGCCTTAAACATTTTGGTTAATAAAAAAGAAAGGATGAAAATTAAAGACACACGTGCATATCTCCAGAAGCAGGAAAAGAACTGCCAAAGAAACTCAAATTCAATAGAAAGCAACAAAAATAAGAAGAATAAAACCCCAAAACTATATAGAGAAGAGCATGAGTGAGAGCAACAAAGTGCTTCATAAACACGAATAAAATGACTGACTTTGAATAAGATTCATAAAAAAAAAAAGATCACACACGCCATTAGGACATAGCTTCAAGCACTGCCAACATTAAAAAACATCCGAGAATATTTGGAACAATTTTTAGAAACAAAATTTTACAAATAAAATTTGTAGCATAAATAAAATAGTCAAACTCTTAGAAAATTATTACTTATCAAAACCAAGTTAAGAACCAACCAAACAAACAAACAAACTAGAGGGGCTCCTGAGTGGTTCAGTCAAATGTCTGACTTCAGCTCAGGCCATGATCTTGCAGTCTGTGAGTTCAAGCCCCACATCAGGCTCTGTGCTGACAGCTCAGAGCCTGGAGCCTGCTTCAGATTCTGTGTCCCTCTCTCTCTCTGCCCCTACTCCGCTCACACTCTGTCTGTCTTTCTATGTCTCAAAATAAATAAATGTTTAAAAATAATAATAAAAAACTAGAAGACCTTCCCAGGCCAATAAACATTAAAGAAATGGACTCAATAGTTCATTCAAGGAATAAATAATTACATCTTTGCACAAACTATTCTAGAATACAGAAACAAGGGAATACCTCTCAATTCATTATGTGAGGCCAGTACAACCAAGGTAGGTGAAAGGGAGAGGCAGAAAGAGAGAGAAGATAAGCAGTGTAGCATATGATTCTGCATAAAGGGTCTGCCATAAATACAGAGAACAAACTTTTGGCTGCCAGAGGGGAAGGGGGATGGGCAAAATGGATGGAGGGGAGGAGGAGGAAAAGGCTTCCAGTTACAGACTGAATAAGTCATAGGATTAAAAGGCACAGCATAGGGAATACAGTCAGTGGTACTATAATGGTCGCAGATGGTGACAGAAAGTAGTATACTTGTGGTGAGCACAGCATCATGTACAGAGTTGTTGAATCACTATGTTGTATACCTGAAACTAGTATAACATCATGTGTCAACTACACTCAAATAAAAATAACTAAAAGGAGAAGACAAAAGGGCCTGCGGTTGAATCAACTGAGTTTGAATCCTAGCTCTGGCCACTTGCAAGCTAATCTTATGTGTAAAATTAGTACTTGAGACCAACATACATTGTAGTTTTTTTTTTGTGAGTTGTCACAAAGACATAGAAGCATCTGGGGCGCCTGGATGGCTCAGTCGGTTAAGTGTCCAACTCATGACTTCGGCTCAGGTCATGATCTTATGATCTGCGAGTTCAAGCTCCATGTCCGGCTCTGTGCTGACAGCATGGAGCCTGCTTGGGATTCTCTCTCTCTTCTCTCTGCCCCTCCCCGGCTTGTGCATGTACGTATGTTCTCACTCGCTCTCTCTCTCTTAAAATAAATAAATAAATTTAAAAAAAGAAGAAAAAGAAGCATCCAACAGTGTATTGCTGCTGCTACTGTTGCTGTTGTATGTATAAATAATATAATGATCTAACTAACTTTATTCTAGGAATTCATGGTTGACTTAACATTAGCACGTCAATTAACGTAACTCCCCACATTAATAGCTTAAAGGAGAAAATCACACATTTATCTTAATAAATGTACAGAAACCTTCTGACAGTAATCAACATTCTTTCATGATTTAAAAATATCTCACAGCAAACTTGGAACAGAGTACTTCCTTATTCTGCTGAAGAGTTTCTGAAACAACAGAAGGCTCATTTTTAATGTCCAACAGCAGAATTTCTTTTAAGGTCAAAAATGAGATCTAAATCGTAGGTCCACTGGGAAAATAACACTTCTGGAAAATTGACCACTGCTTTGTCCCATATCACCGTGGATTCTCAGTAATGGGTCCCAATTGCTACCAGTTCCTTGCCGCTGCTGCGTAGACAGGCATGGAGCCAGGCTGGAGGGTAAAAACCCTGGTATGAATGGAACCAGGCCTTGTTTTAGGACCTGACAGTCAGGATTAGATACAGCCGGGGTCTTCTGGGGACACGAAGCCCTGCGAAGCTTGTGCCTTGCCATTTCCATCATGTCAGGGTGAGCACTAGCTTTAATTTAAAGGAAATGTGAAAGCAAATCACCAGGACCTAAATGCGCTTTAGTCAGATGTTGGGATGCAAAATGACTTAGTTTCTGTTGAAAAGAAACTTGAATACTTACGAAGAACAAAGTAAACAAACCATCTTGGTGAGTTCACTCATCAGTTGGACCCAGCTCCCAAGTTAGATAAAACTTGTCCACGTTCTGGTCTCCATCAAGTGCAAAGGTTTTCTGGTTTTGTTTTTTTAACTTTTTCTATTATATATTCCCCTTGTTAAATTGTTCTGTAAGATACAGTGTTCACCCATCTGAAATATAAGCTACTTCTACTGGAACGGACATCCAAGCTGGATAGAGAAGCTTATTCTAAGTAATTACATGACAGTTGGAAATAGTGTAAGAAATAGGGATCATTTATAAACAGTGCTTACTGAATAATCAGACAGAGTAGCCAGATCTGTCGTTTCTCTGGAGTAGTGATTTCAGTGACAGTGCTTCTAGACAGCTGCAAATCCTAAAAATTCAGTGCAAATCTATGCAATCCTAAGGGGGAGTGGAAAGTTGGAGGGGTCCTCTCTTCCCCACCATTTATCACCAAGACATCTGTATCCTCTCTACCCAGGGCTCCTCTGCCCTTGAGTGTCACATTTGGGACGTAGTAAATTTTTTTTTAATGTTTTATTTATTTCTGAGAGAGAGACAGCATGAGCAGGGGAGGGTCAAAGACAGAGGGAGACACAGAATCTGAAGCAGCTGAGCTGGCAGTCAGCAAAGAGCCCGACGCGGGGCTCCAACCCACGAACCGTGAGATCATGACCTGAGCTGAAGTCAGACGCTTAACCGACTGAGCCCCCCAGGCGCCCCTGGAACATAGTAATTTTTAACAAGGCTCAGGCTGCCTGTCCTGTTAAACCCAAAGACCGCACCTTTCCGAGGTCCTGCCTTCTTCCGAGGGTGCTCTCAGGAACTCAGAGATCTCCCCCTGCTTTCATTCCAGGGCAATGTCTACTCTTATTTCTCCAAAGTAAACTGCTTCTTTCCTCAACCATCTTCCTCTCTCTTGTTCTTGCCCCAGTGGATATTAACAGCCTGTTAAGCCCAGAGTCTTAATCATTACTACCTCTGAAACCCAAGTTGCAGTATCCTCAAGAGGAAAGAGAATTTAATTTTTAAAATCCTCTAGGAGGTAAAGAGAAATATTTATGTTCCATCCTTCTAGCACATCAAAGAATGAACAACAACAACAAAACAAAACAAAACAAAACAAAACAAAAAACTGTCTTACTTCCCAGTCCACCCTTGGGGCACCTGGGTGGCTCAGTTAGTTAAGCATCTGACTTTAGCTCAGGTCATGATCTCATGGTTCATAGGTTTGAGCTCTGCATTGGGATCTGTGCTGACAGCTCAGAGTCGGGAACCAGCTTCGGATTCTGTGTCTCCCTCTCTTTCTCTCTGTTTCTCTCCAAAATAAATAAATATGTAAAACAAACAAACAAACAATCAAAACAGTCCACCCCTCCCTTCCTATCACAGTATGGTCATGAATATTTACTGATATCAGCGGTACAGGAACCATGGGCAATGGTGCCTTCCAGCTGATGGAGTGATCACAAGGAGGGCATAGTGACAGAGTGCTTGAGGCAGGGACACCTCCATGTCCTGTGGCTGGTGTGCTAAGGAAGCCTGGAAAAGCAAGTGGGCAAGGGGTAGATTCTACAAAAATCATACTAAACAGAGTTTTGTAAACTTTTTTCCACTTGAAATATATTGCAGTCATTTCCCAACATTAAATAATCTTCGACATTACTTTTAGTGGCCACTTAATAATCCATACATGTGCATAGCTTAATCTGTTACCAGACAAGACCTTATTGTAAGATATTTTCATTGTTTCTTATTTTTTTTGGCTATTATTGAAATACTTCAGTGATCATCCTTGTGAATAAATATCCTCGCACCCTTGATATTTCATGTGGATGGATTCCTAGAAGTAAAATTGCGGGCCAAAGGATGTACCATTAAAAACCATTAAAAAAAGAAAATGGAACAAAACTGACAAATGCTACCCCCCCAAAGGCTTGTGCCAACTTCCAATACTACTATCAAAAGAGAACATTAAGGGCTCCTGGGTGGCTCAGTCAATTAAGCGTCCAATTCTTGGTTTCAGCTAAGGTCATGATCTAACAGTTTGTGGGATCAAACCCCACGTTGGGCTCTGCACTGGCACCAGGGAACCTGCTTGGGATTCTCTGTCTCCATCTCTCTCTCTCTGCCCCTCCCCTGCTCCCTCACTTTAAAAAAAAAAAGAGGATGCTAGGCTGTAGTCCTCAAAAGACAATGTCTCTGTGCTCATAAATTCAGTCCTCAGCCTGATGGAATGTTCCTTGAAAGATGATTGTACCACAGCCTTTCATGTTTTCAGATATCATTGATTTCTTCTTTTCCAGATTGGAAGTACTCTGATGACACAATTTTGGAGTCTGCCAAATGCTAATAAGCTGGTATATGTTATGCACTTTCATTCAAATGAATAATAAAAGCTAACCTTTTATGTATGTATCAAACACTTCAGGTCTCATTCTGAGCACTACATATGTGTATACATAAGTCTTCACAGCTCAATCAAGTAGGTGCTGTTATTCTTTTACAGCTAAGGAATCTGAGACACAAAGAGGAAATAGCTAAGCTGACAATAATACCCAGACATTTTGGCTTGAGGGTCCAGAGTCCAACCTCTATATTATACTGCCTCTCTCAAAATTAGCTGTAAATTGGCCTCTTAGAAATAACACAAACAACCTTTTTGACTGATTATTTCCTAAACATTGAGGGTGCAAAATTTATCCAAAAGAGAAGTATAATATGCCATCCAGATATCTCAGTCCAAAAGTTCTTCTCGCCTGTGTACCCACTGGCTAGCCTCTGTCCAGATTTCAGGTTAGTGATCTGAATTTTACACTTTGATTTAAACATATACTTCATCCAGATGGCTTTTAACCTTAGGTAACCATAGAGAGTCTTGCCCTTTCTCCAAATATACCAGTAATGGTCTTCAACGTGGTTAGTGTATATCAGCCAAGCTAAGGAAGGTGAAGGTTAACCCCAGGCTGTTCTAGAGCATAGTTGGCCTGGATCTTTTTATATCCATAGAAGGCATTTCTCTGCATATCAAAGGGATATGCAGAGATATCTGGATATCTGGAAGGGTCAGGGGGTCCTTGTCTATTGTATTTATTCCAGAGAAAGTATAATCACCATGAAATAAAGGCATATTGATCATGACCCAGCAGGTTTGGAGGATCTGGTAGGTAATTGTTAGGCAGGATTCATTCAGGGACAGCCCTTAAAACATCTGACTTGGAGGGGCAACTGGATAGCTCAGTCAGTTAAGCGTCCAACTTCAACTCAGGTCATGATCTCATGGTTCATAGTTCAAGCCCCACGTTGGGCTCTGTGCTGACATGACAGCTCAGAACCTGGAATCTGCTTCAGATTCTGTGTCTCCCTCTTTGTCTGCCCTTCCTCTGCTCACCTGCTCACTTGTGCTCTCTCTCTCTCTCTCAAACATAAACATTGAAAAAATTTAAAAAAATCTGACTTGCATATTACTTGAAGAAAGGAAACATTTCTGCAATAGGCACCAAATCAGTTTAAGGGAAAGTTCTAAGCCCTGGAGAGACAAGAAACCCGTGGTCAAATGCATCATTTGCTTCTAAAAGTGAGCACCAGGGGCAGAAAATCTTGGAGGCATCGATTCACAAAATCCTAACAGGAGGTCTTTGTCTTCACAGGTCAACTAACCATCCCTTAAAAGTGAGGAAAGAAGCTTAGGTTGAGGCAGATCAGTCCTCACTTCCAGTGTTATCTTCCCTGGCCCTGCTCGGTGTTGTCACTAGATGGGAGAAGGGCAGCAGAGAGATTGCACAGTAGAGGCCAGGAGAAGAAACTGACACTTAACACTGTCTGGTAGTGTTGAGCCTCTGAAATTTTGGGTCAGACTTGAGTAAAAATGACAAGGTGATTCCTTTTGAGATTAGCCTGCAGTGAGGACTATAGACCATAGGTTCATTTTGTGCCAGTTGCTCAGGCATCCTGCCAATCAGCACCCTCCTTCCCTCCCAAGTATCCCAGTTTGGCTGACAAAGTACACTATCAGACTTGTGGTTCCACCCAAGAGGGAGTAGCCCTGTTCCTTGCTAGTCTTCCCTCTTACAACTCAAAAACCCTGGATATAATACAACAAACAAACATAGAAGGACTGAATGGTAGAAAGAAAAAAGAGAGCTGGCTGGAGATCTCAGGACTTGAGGAACAGCAAAAAGGTTCTCTGGGTTTCTTCTAGCCTCCTGTATATCTTAGATGGAGGAGCCCTGAACTTTCATCAGCTACAAGGCAGGATGAGGCAAGCTAAGGTGGAGTCCTCCAGTGCTTGGTGGGGTGATGTCAGTGAGTCCAGGGGGAGCTGAACGTCCACTCTCTTCTGAATCTGCATACTATACTCCAAGAAGGAGGCTGACTGAAAAAACAGAAGATTAAATCAGATCCAGAGTCTCACAACATATTACTCAAAGTGTCTAGGATACAATAAAAAATCACTTGCCATGGTCTGTGCAGAACTGGGGTGCAGGTCACTCACTGCTCTTGGCCTAAGACAGTTTCAGAATCTGTATCACCTTGGTATTGGCACCTGTTGATTTCCTTTTCTCATTCAAGTGATCTTCCTGCTTCCTGGTGTGATAATGATTTTTGATTGTATCCTAGACACTTTGGGTACTATGGTGCCAAGAACATGTGATCTTGGAAACCCCTGAAGGTACTATCAGTGTCTACACCACACTCCACATGGAAGATCTGTCATCACTTTACCACAGCACTCACAAGGAAAGACCTATCAATCTTCTCATGACATTTTCAAAGTGGGGAGGCCACAAGATCAGGATCATTTGTTTTTACCCCTCCAACAAGTATCAAATACCATAAGGAAAACCCTAAGAAAAAAATGGCCTTAAATTCCTCCAAGATTCTCAAGTTTGAAACATACACCTCTCAGAGGAAAGCCTCCTGTTTTCTTGTTTCCATACCTCCAACCTATAAAACAGCAAAAACACAGTTTCTGCCAGGCCTTCTGCTAATAGCTATTTATTATGACAGAGCCAGTTGTCACTGTCCACATTAAGTCATCTGGGCCTGAGCATGTTAGGCGCCAGGCTTAGGAGGCCATGTCATTCCTTGAGCTATGGAATATTGTTTTGGCAAAAAGCAGCTAGCTGTATGCTCTCACCCTTAGGAAACCATCCAACGGCCTCCCCTCATCCAGTTCATCAGAAGCACGCCATCTCTGAAACACACTCCCCTAGCCCTGGATAGTCTCTGCAGACACATTCTCCTTCTGCAGGGGGAGGGGGTTGGCGCACCTCTTGATGGAGCAGAGAGGTGTCAAGGTGACTTGAGCCGTAATGAAGAAACCTCCATCTGTGCAGCTATTTGCAGTAGGGTCTATAGCCCCAGCTGGCATCCCTCAGAAGCTGATGGTGAGAGTGAACATGAGGTGTTCTCAGGAACCCAGGACTCTGAAACCTTTCCCAAGTAGAAAGGTCTGTGTGCATCCTGCCAGCTCATACTTTTTCAGCTGATTCCACTTGAGAGCAAACTTTACAGAGAAAATGGAAAAACACATCTTAGAGATAAATCAACATCAGTTCCAAGTTTTTGTTTCAGTTGTTTTGCTTCATGCTCTGCACTCGTTCATGATTGTGTTGCAATGGCTCTCCTGTCTGCTGAATGTTCTTTTAGGTCGAACGATGAGGTATGCCCCAGAGAGCTAACTTTTCACCTGGGTGGTCTGTTATAAAATAGGGCTCCTGTGAGAGAAGCATAGGATTTTAGAGTGGAAAGAAGCTTAGTTATCAACTACTCCAACACACTCCTCTTACTGATGAAAAGATGAGGCCCAGAGAAGTTAAGTAATTTGTGCAAGTGTGCATAGCAATCCAACTGCAGAGTCAGAGATGGTGCAGGGTCTCCAGAAGGTGCAGGACCCTTTCTACCTCCACATGGTAAATCCCTAAGTAGATTCTCTAGTTTTTAGTTGATATTTATTTCAAAATGGATTCCAAATACTTTCACTTTAAATGGAAATACCTAAAAACCATTTAAACCTCTGGGTACTTTTGTAAATTTTTCTACTTCCTGTGATCAAATAATACATTATTTTACAATTTAAGTCATTAAGATTTGAAGAATTCCTAACCCAATCTTATTCAACTGAATCAGAGGATTGCAGACTTTGAGATCTTTAGAATGGTATTTCAAGTCAGTTTCTGGTTTGAGTTTAGTGTCGTAAGTAAACATGTCATGTTTGTCATCCCCTTTGATGTATTTGGAGCCTAGGATTTATAGTCATAAACTATTCACCCAGTACGTCACCCTCATAACAGGAATCAATCAAATCATCATGGTAAAGATGGGATTGGTATGTCGGATATACTAATGACATTCTAGGCCAATAACATAAAGCCAAGAAAGCAATTACTAGATTGGACATATGTTCAAACTAATGTAGAACACTCTCAAACAATACATAGGCAGTACTCGATTGTGTGTATTTTCCATAAAGCAATAATTGGTCAACACCTATAGCTTTCATATTTCTTAAAGAATGTGTTCTTTAGATAAAGGCAAACTGCTCATTGAATAAAGTCTTCCATTGAATCTATATCTTGGAGACACTACCTGTCCCAGACTTGCTTTCTGAGATGGTGGAATCTCTAGTTGGTTGAATGATGGCCCTCCAGAACCTGTGTATGTGACCTTATTTGAAAAAAGAGTCTTGCAGATGTGATTAAATTCAGGATCTCGAGATGAATAGATAATACTTGATATCTGGTTGGGTCCTAACTCCAATGATGTGTTCTTATGAGAAGAGAAGAAGGCACATATGTGACAGAGAAGACACAGAAGAGAAGCTCATGAGAAGTCAGACTTGGAGGTTGGAGTAATGTTGCAGTAAATTATGGAATACTTGGAGCCACAAGAAGCTAAAAGAGGCAAGAAAAAATCTCCCCCAGAACTCAAAGGAAACACAGCTCTGTTGACATCTTGATTTTGGCCCAGTGACACTGCTTTCAGACTTCTGGCTCCCAGAGCTGTGAGAAAATAAATTTCCTTGGCTTGTGGCCACATCACTCCAATCTCTGCCCCCATGGTCACATCATCTTCTCCTCTGGGTAAATGTCTAAACCTCCTCTACTCCTCACCAATAAGGACACTTAGGATGGTAACCTCACCCAGATTACCCAAGATAATCTCTTTATCTCAAGATTTTTAACTTAATCATACGTACAAAGACCCTTTTTCCAGGTTCCAGAGATTGAAACATACTATCTTGGGGGAGGGCCATTAATCCACCTCTTACACCCACAAGTCTCATTGGCTTAACAGAGTAAAGATCAACATGAACAAGTGACCTTCTCCATCTTGTGATATGCCATCCCGAACACATGGCTGTAAGGGGCATAGCAGCAAGGAAAGAAGAGAGATGGGAAAGGATCCCAGGCTCTCATTTACCTTAGCCTGAAACCAACTCACATCAGTTCTGCTTATACTCCATTGGCCAGAACTAATCATATAGACCCAACCCAAATATAAAGAAAGCTGGCATATATAAGGACAATGGATATTTGATGGGCACTGTCTGCAACATGCTGAAAGAAGTCATAAAATTACAGGGGACCTCTGTGATGGGAGACAGCTACTGCTTCTGTCACCCAGCACTTCCCCACTTCATCTGTTCTGCCATCCCCCTCCTTTGCAGAACCGTCCCTCACCATGCCATGTGCCTCTAGTCTCAAAGGTGGCAGCATTACCCAGTCTATCCAATCAAAATCTTAATGTGGAATTTTCCATTTCAATACTAAGAGGAAAAGATATCCCTTCCTTTGCCAAGGTGGTACAATGCAATTCTAACTACCCAGAGTTAGGTGGTACAATGCAATTCTAACTACCCAGAGTTAGGTGGTACAATGCAATTCTAACTACCCAGAGTTAGATCAAAGGCCATAAGTTAATAGTACAATCCTCTAATGGTCACCCTCAGCTCAGACACCAGCTGCAAGTTGGGGGGGGGGTCCCCAAAGCACTCATACTTCTGAACCACTGCTATAAATTCAGGGATTCCCACCACTTCTTCAGGTTTGATAATTCACTAGAATCACTCTTAGAATTTGGGAAACTACTATACAGCTTTATTATAGTAAAAAGATAACAATTAGCACCAACCAAATACAGAGACACGCAGAATGATATCTGGGAGGGTTCCGAATGCAAAGCTTCCATGTCCTCAGGATGTGTCACTCTCTCAGCACACTGATGTATGATTTCCAGAGTTTTACTGGGATTTCATTCTGTAGGTATGATTGATGGGGTTATTGGCCTTGTGACTGAACTGTCTCAACCCTCCTTCCCTCTGCAGGAAGTCAGGCTAATACCACCTGGCTCACAGCCCCAACCCTCTAATCCCATGGTCGACCTTTCTGGCATAGCCGGCACCCTCCTGAAGCTGTCTAGGGGCTGGCCTTGAGTCACCACACTAGTATAAACTCAGGTGTGGTCCAAGCAACCCACACCAAATTACAAAGACATTCCTAACACTTGGGAAATTCCAAGAGGTTAGAGGCTTTCTTTCAGGAACCACAGACAAAGGCCAGCCAAATTCAGCATACAACAGCTGGGAATAGTCTGTAGCTGTGTGCTACCAGGTCTCTGTTCCCTATTCATTTCCCTCTGTCCACCCCCATCACCTACCACATAGAGGAAAAGCCCTGTAATAAGAGAATAGAAACAACAGAAGGAAAGAAGATGAGATGAGAGATGAAGAGTGAGAACAAGCCATGACAACATGCTTTGATTCCTTCTGTGCAGCCCTGTCTTTCCCAAGTACAGATTATCAGTAAATCCCAGCACTTGTGTGAGCTAATGGACTTTAATTCCTGTCAATTGGAACCCAAAGAAGCTAATACCTCTGCCCTTCAGGAGCACACTATTTGATTGAGGGGTGAGATATACAAATGAAAAGTTAAATAACAATTGCCAGGGCATAATTTAAGAATAATCACACATCCATTTGGGTAAGTAGCAAACTCAGAAGACAGAACTATTCTTCCCAAGGAAGTTTTCACAGCAGGATGCTCACTTTTACCTGTTCTCATTTATTCAACAATGTGCCAGTGCTTGAGATGTTAGGACAAAGTCACTATGAAGCATATCTAAGAGCTCAAGGAACACAAGGAAGGCAGTTAGATCCTATTTTATAGCTTAAGGTGTTTCCCACTATCTTCAAGGGAAGGGGAGTCTGCTGGAAGAATAAACAGAGTCACAAAATTCTGAAAATACATATTGATTTTAAATCATGGGCGCCTGGGTGGCTCAGCCGGTTAAACATCCAACTTTCAGCTCAAGTCATGATTTCGTGATTTTTTTAATCTCAAGCCCTGCATCAGGCTCTCTGCTGTCAGTGCTGAGCCTGCTTCAGATCCTCTGCCCCTATCTCTCTCTGCCCCTTCCTGCTCTCTCTCTTTCTCTCTCTCTCTCTGCCCCCCACTCTGATCGTGCTCTCTCTCTCTCAAAAGTAAATAAACATTTTAAGAACATGAAAACCAGCATTAACTTTCAATTGCTTTTTAAAAATATTAGTTTATATCCCCCCAACTAGACTGAAAGGTGTATTTCAGTGAATGAAAGGTGGAGAATGATAATGGTGAATCACGCAAGTGACAACTTCCACTTCTGAAAACGTTGAAAATCACTACTTTCTACAAAAGGTGTTTTTTTGAGAATCTCTGTGACATTCCATGTTTTGGGTTCTATTTTAGCATTGATTACTGGGACCACTTCAGAGCAACAGTCCACTCCATTCAACCTGGCAATTGGCTGCATGTGATCTCCCCACCAGTCCCTGCCCGGCCAGTAAGAAAAGCAAGTACTGACTCAGCATTACTTCTCCAAAAAGTATGTTTAGTGGCACCAGCTGAATCCTGTCTATGGTGGGAATGGCCCATGTAGACAGGCTAGCAGACCCCCATGCCGGGCCCATGACACTCTTATAGATAAAACTTCCTTCCATGGAGGTAAACCATCAGTGTGAGTTGGCAGGGTTCAGAGGCAAGCTCCACCTCTTACAACAGTTCACAGAGCTTTGGCAAGGATCTTTGGTCCTAAGCATCCTTAAACCTGAGAAACTGGACAGGCTCCAAAATCCCTAGAAAGCAGGTGGGAGTGGGGCTGATAGCTGACAGGCTTAGAGACTGTGTTTAAGCATCTGGCAAAAATATCCATTGAATGAATCCTCCTACCACACAGTGGGATGTCCTTTTAGAGTGCAAAGGATCCTTTTGCTAAAATGACATTATCCCCATGCGCCTATGATTTTGGTAAATCCTGAATCCTGAGAATAATACGCCTCACATCAACCCAGTTAATGTTTCAATAAGCCAGAAACTGGTTTCCATGGTGATGATGTGCTTCCAACACTGCGGCTTAGAAAACTGGAACTTCAGAACATTACCAATAGCACCTGGGAATGCCAGCCAATGAAAGTTTGCCCAATGGTGGGGCCAGTCAAGGTTTGAGAAGTGAGGATAGTAACTACCATTTATTTGTGCCCATGATGTGCCAGATCCTGTGTTAAGGATTGTATAAATGACATCTCTTTAATTCTTATGATGACCCTACGTGCTAAATACTGTTATCCCCATTTTACTATTGAAAAGCTGAGGCTGAGAGATGTCACCCAACTGATTAGTTGGAATAGAATACAAAAGCCTGTCTAGCTCCAAACCCCACATTCCAAACACCTGCTTCCATGTAGCAAGCACTGTTGTCTTCTAATTTTTATTCCCCACCTCTTCAATACTTGCAGAACCCCAATTTTATATGAACAAGCACCTCTTCCCCCAGTGAGTCAAATAAAGCATTATTAGTCTAAGCCAGCACTGTGCAAGAGAAATTGAATGTGAGACACAAATGCAAGCTACATATGTTATTTTAAATCTTCTAGTAGGCACACTGCAAAAAAGTCAGATAAATGAAAATATTGTAATGATCTGTTTTATTTAACCTAATATGTTCATATATGATCCTTTTGACATGCAATCAATTTTTTAAATTACAAATGAAATCCTATAAAATTGTACATATAAGGACAATAAAGAAAAGTAAGCAAAGCACATGGATGGAGAGCGATGGGTGAGGAGGGTAGTCAACACAAAGTTTGAGCAGACACAAGAGGGAGATGAGGAGTGAGCCATGTGAATGTTTGGGAGAAGCATCCAAACCAAAAGAAAGAGTAAGTGCCAAGATCTCAGAGGGGGCAACTAGGGAATAGCAATGAGGTGGATGCCGTCTGAAAGAAGTAAATGAAGAGAAAGCAGTAAGGGCTGTGGTCAGAGGTGGGTGGGAATGAGGTAGGGCCTCACAGTCTGCTGTAAAGACTCTGGCTGTGGATCTGAGCAAGACCAGAAGCCACTGGAGGACTTTGAGAGGGAAAATGGCATGAGCTGTCACTGCATTTTAACACTCTCACTGCTGAAGAGGAGGGAGAATAGAATCACAGAGATTAGCTTGGAGGCCACAGCCACATCCCGGTGAGAATGGGTAATGGCTTGAACTGGGCTGGTCAGAAGCTGTCAGAATCCAGACATAATTTGAAGATTCTCTGGTACTCAGGAGATGCTGGAGAAAGAGTTGAGAACTCCAGGGTTTGGGAGTAGAAGAAATGAAAGAATGGAGTTGCCATTCACTGAGGTAGGACGACTGGAGGAAAAGCAGGATTGGACAGAGAAGAAGTTTAAGATGCCAATCAGCCATTCCACTCAAGCAGAATTTGTGGATTTATGAGCCTAGAGTTTGGTGGAGAGTCACAAGTTGGAAGTTTAAACCCAGGAGTCATTAGCACATGCTAACTCTTACAATTCTCTCCCTCTCCCTCTGCCCCTCTCCCCTGCTCACATACACACTCTCTCTGTCTCAAATAAAAATAAAATAAAATATTTTAAAATTAAAATGAATATAAACATTATGTATAAGTATAAATATACAAAGAAGTAGAATGTAAAATTTGCACAAACTTTCTTGGTTTGTCTTACTTTTAAAAATTTCTTCAAACATACATATGTAGAATTTTACATCAGTATATAAATATGGTAATATATAAACTGTTTGTTTTGTTTTCTTAGACCCCTTTTACACACAGAACCACACATGCTGGTAATCTCTTGATCTAGTGTCTGCTTTTCTAATTTTTCCTCTAATTTTATACTGACCTTCTAAGCATTATAGATTATGCAGTAAACAATTAATAAAGTCCCTGTGCTATTTGAGCTTACATTCTTGAGTTACATGTACTTATACATGTACCATATATACCATATACCATATAGAATGGTATACCATATACCATAGAAACATATACCATAGACATGTACTGTGGACATATTACACATTTTTTGGATTCCTGATTTTCTCACTCATCACTATCAGATCTACTGGTATAGGTTTCTTTAATGCTTGCATAATACTTCAGTCTATCCTATAAACTGACTATTTCGCTGATAGTATTTCCTTTGTTTACCTTTTTTTTTCTTTTGCCACTATAGACATCCATACACATATGTTATTATTCCCTGGTGTTTTTGTTTCTACAGATTCTATGGAAGCACAATTGTGGGGGCTTATATGTATTCATATTCAAATACATAAAGATTTGTTAAGGGGGAAAAAGCCATGATAAAGGAAGGATGAAAGAGACAGACATGCAGGACCCATGGTAAGAATGTCAAGGAGGCTGGATGATCAGCTGTGTGGAGTCCACAGCAGGGCCGACTCTTCCCTAATTCTTTATGCCTGGAAGCACTTAGAAAAATATTTTTCTCTCTATCCTTAGAGTTCTGCAGTGTTACTAGAAAATACCCGGACACATGCTTTTTCTCAACAAATCGGTCTCAAACCTGGTTAACTCTTTTTAAAAGGCAGATTTTTAAGAAAAAGAGAAGATGAGCCACAGACTGGGAGAAAATATTTGCGAAATACATATCTGATAAAAGATTGCTATCGAAAATATACAAAGAGGGGCGCCTGGGTGGCTCAGTCGGTTAAGCATCCGACTTCAGCTCAGATCATGATCTCATGGTTCGTGTGTTCCAGCCCCGTGACGGGCTCTGTGCTGACAGCTCAGAGCCTGGAGCCTGTTTCAGATTCTGTGTCTCCCTCTCTCTCTGACTCTCCCCTGCTTATGCTTCTCTCTCTTTCTCTCTCTCTCTCTCAGAAATAAATAAAACATTAAAAAAAGAAGAAAAGAAAAGAAAACCTATTATTTAAAAAAAAGAAGATATACAAAGAACTTTCAAACTGACCACTACAAACTTTAAAATGGGCCAAAGATCTGAACACACACCTCACCAAAGAATATATGCAAATGGCAAACAAGCATATGAAAAGGTGCTCACATGATGCCATCAGAGAGATGGAACTAGAATGGCCAAATTCTGGAACAATGACAACCACAAATGCTGGTGAGGATGTGGAGCAACAGGAATTTTTTCTCGTTGCTGGTGGGCATGCAAACTGGGGCAGCCACTGTGGAAAACAGTTGGGCAGCTTCTTACAAAATTAAGCATACTCTTGCCATACAATCCAGCAATTGCACTCCTTCATATTTACCCAAGTGAATTAAAAAATTATCTCCACATGAAAACCTACACTCAGATATTGATGGGATTTCTTATTCACCAATGTCAAAATTTGGAAACAACTAAGATGTGTTTGGTAAGTGAATAGATACATAAATGTGGTATGTCCAGGCAATGAAATACTACTCAGTGTTGAAAAGACATGAGACATCAAGCCATGAAAAAACATAGAAGAACCTTAAATGTGTATTACTGAGTAAAAATAACAAGCTGAAATGGCTACATACTATATGATTCCAACTATAAGACATTTTGGAAAAGGTAAATTATGGAGACAATAAAAAGACCAGGGATTGTAGGGGCTGGACAGGCAGAACACAGAGGATTTGTAGGGCAGTGAAGCTACTCTATATGATACTGTAATGATGGATACAAGTCGTTGTACATTTGTCCAAACCCATGAAATGTACACCACCATGAGTGAAGCCCAAGGTGAACTATGGACTTTGGCTGGTAATGAGATTCAGTGTAGATTCATTGACTGCAACCAATGAACCCTTTGGTGGGGGATGTTGATAGTCAGGGGGCTCTGGAATTGGGGGAGAGTTGGTCTATGGGAACTCTCTGTGCTTTCTGCTCAATTTTGCTGTAAAACTAAAACTACTCTAAAAGATAAAATGTATTAAAAGTTTGTAGAAAGGAAAAAATAAACAGGCTTGGGTTTGCGTCAGTTCAAAGAAGTCTTCTGTCATTGTTGGTATGATAGTCGCCCCTCTTCTATGGCTCCTTTCCCTCTTTCTACCCTCACTACTCAGAATCCAAGGTTTTAGGGTCTAACTTCCAAGTTTCTTATCCTTTGCCATTTGCTTTCTGTCTTCCTTATCTTCGCTCTGTGTCAAGACATTTCTTGCCTTTGATTTCCCTAGGATGCCAATTCAGATCTCCATGGTGATCTCCTCCTCCTTCAATTAATCTCTTGAATTGTATTATGATTTTTAGACCCAGAAAGTCTTTTTATGCCATATTTAAATCTCCTTCAATACTCTGATTTTTTAAAATTCAAATTGTCTTGCATCTCCTCCAAAGCCATTTGTTTTGTTATGTCTTCCCCTCTCTAGATCAAGGCCCTGAGAGAAGATATTGTTTTCCATGTTGGCTCCTGGTTTCATATACCTTGATGGCAGGTGCACTCTCATCTGTGTGGTCCAGGTCACAAAAGCAGAGGTGGTCAGTCTCTGCTTGGGCCAAGGCCTCCACATCCAGGGTCAAAGGCAGGAAAGACCCACCCCACCCATTCAGTTGCTTCTTGGCCTCTTCAGGGCCAGGGAGCTCAGGCACATGCACATAGAAATTTATGTGCCTTATCCCTAGGGTTCCTCAGAGCCCAAAGTCCCTTGAATCCCACTAAGCCCACTAGTCATTTGCCTCAGAAGAAGGACAAGAAGACTAGAGTGAAAACAGAGGTTGGGGGAGCTGTGTTTACTGGGGACCTTCCTAGAGTGCCAGAAAGAACCCTCAGACAAACAGGACTTCAAATGCAAGTCCAGGCAAGGCACAACATCAGGAAGCCCCCCAGACATTCTGGTGGCACACATTGTTCTCTCTCTACTGTTGATGGTGTTGACTGGAAGCAGTTGAGAATACTGGGGGCAGTGACGGCTGGAAGAGCAGGGAAATGAGAATAGTCAGACACCTTGAAACAGATGCTTGAAAATCAAAGGTCTTTAAAAGGAATTCTCGAATATGACTACCTGGCTCAACTGCACTTAGCTAGTCACACAGATGTGTGTGTGTGTATTAGCCTGCTTGGGCTGATGTAATAAAATAACAGCCTGGGCTGCTTAAAGAAAAAACATTTCTTTCTCACAGTTCTCAAGTCTGGGAATCCCAAATCAAGGTGCTAGCCAATTCAGTTCCTGTGAGAGCCCTCTTCCTGGCAGACCGAGAAATCTGTCTTCCTCTTCTTATAAGCCACGAATGCCATCACGAGAGCTCCAATCTCATGACCTCACCTAATCCTAATTACCGATGAAGGGCCTTATCTCCAAATGTCATCTCACTAGGTATTAGGGCTATAATACATGAATCGGGAGGGGGACACAATTCAATGCCCAGCAATGTGCTGCAGCTAACTGCTATATAACAAACTCTCAACTTTCAGTGGCTTAATGTGATAGAAGCTTATTTCTCACTTATATAAAATCCAATTGAAAGTGAGGTGTGCTGCACATAGACATTTAGGGCCTGAGGACAACAGAGTCTCTGCTGTCTTCAACAGGTGATGCCAAGGTCATTTGAGGAGTCAACATCAATCAGCAGTAAGGAGGAAACATCAGTCTCTTGAATGGGAGGTTTTTCTGGAACAGTCCTGGAAATTATTCACATTAATTCCATTCACATTCCATTAGCCAGAACTCAGTCATATGGTCTTGCCTTTGCAAGACAGCCTGGGACCTGTGGTCTGGCTGTGCACCCAGGAAGAAATGTAGTCTAACAACACCCAGGTTCGAGTTTGGCGATATCTGGCACATTTTCCCAGAAAGCCCTATTCATGAAGGTATTGTACATGTAACCCACTAATATTTGCTTTCCCAAACTGTATTAATTACCCAGACCTCTAAAATTAGCATATGATTACTCAGATTTGTATTTGTAACAGAACATATATGTTTTGTAAGTCTCCTCATTGTTGTCAACTTCAAGGTAAGTCTTAAATTTATAAAATGAATGTAATGAAAATCCTAAATAATAAATGTTTTCAACAAGTATTAATAGGGTATCACTTATTAAAAATTAATGTACAATGGGCTTCTGGGTATACTGCATCACTATAAAAAGGAGAAAAATTACATCTACCATAGCAGCAGTTCAAGCACCCAACTTTTCCAAGAAAACACAGCAGGACAATCCTCACCAGAGAAAGTAGACCTAAGGCATAGGCTTATGTCAGAGCCAGCAGGTCAGCAGCCTTGTTGTCTTTTGACCCCAGGTGCATATGGACAGCACTTCGGGGCCATTTTCTAGTAGATAAGCTGGTAGATCCACATATAAAGACTGTATGCCAGGGAGTCACTCTTCAGATCATCCCTTTCAATGGGGCCCAGTAGGGGATATGGATCTTATCTCTAGATTTTATCTTCAAGCTATCCCTCAAACCCACTTCTCCCCATCTCTGCTCTGTCATTTTTGTTCCAGCTGCCATCATCTCACCTCTCCCCTGGACTGCACATTGGCCTTCCAAATAGTCCCCTACATTCATTATGCCTTCTTCTGATCCATCCCATGCCCCTTGATTAAAATACTGCCACTATTCTAAAATGAGCAAATCAGAGAACTCTAGATGCTGGCGAGGATGTGGAGAAACGGGCACCCTCCTACACTGTTGGTGGGAATGTAAACTGGTACAGCCCCTCTGGAAAACAGTGTGGAGGTTCCTCAGGAAACTAACAATAGAACTCCCCTATGACCCAGCAATAGCACTACTAGGAATTTACCCAAGGGATACAGAAATGCTGAGGCATAGGAGCACATGTACCCCAATGTTCATAGCAGCACTCTCAACAATAGCCAAAACATGGAAAGAGCCTAAGTGTCCATCAACAGATGAATGGATCAAGAAGATGTGGTTTATCTATACCATGGAATACTACATGGCAATGAGAAACAATGAAATCTGGCCATGCGTAGCAACATGGATGGACCTTGAGGGTGTTATGCTGAGCGAAATAAGTCAGGCAGAGAAGGACAAATATCATATGTTTGCACGTATAGGAGGATTAGGAGGAACTTGATGGAGGAACAAGGGGGAGAAGAAGGGCTGAAATGGTGGGGGAAAGGGAGAGAGGCAAACCATGAGAGACTCTTGAACGCTGACAAAAACTGAGGACTGATGGATGTGGGGGGGAGGGGGAGGGGCATGGAGGAGGACACTTGTGGGGATGAGCACTGAGTGTTATGAGGAAACTAATTTGACAATAAACTATTTGTAAAAAAATAATAATAATAAAAAATAAAATACTGCCACTATTGCCCATTGCTCTCAGAAAGCAAAACTCCAAACATGGCCCACCGGTGCCTGCATGGCTCCTTCCTATGTGTAGCCCCATATTCATCCACCGCCCCCTGTGCTCCAGCCACACTGACCCTCACTGTCCCTTGTATACACCACATGCTCTTCCCTTTACCTGGCGCACTTCTCCCTCCATCCTGCCTTCTGGCCTCTGCTTGGACCTCATCTTCTGGTAGAACCTTCCTAACATCTTTGAGTAGGGGATTAGAATTTGCCATCCCAAAATATGTCTCTTTGGCATAAGGATTATTTTAGGCTGATTATTTTTAAGGAGCTGAAAACACAGAAGAAGCTCTGAAAAACAAGTCAAACAAGTCAAAATTACCCTTTCATAAGGGATATTTATATGTGTAAGAGGAATCTCCCTGCTGTCCCTAGAAACTCCTATCAGCAGAGAACACAACAACTTAAGTCTGTATAACAACCTTGCACTTGTTTACTGTTATTTACTGTGCTTTCCCTGGCCACCTGGTCACCTCCCATTACCATTCCCAACCCCCCCCCCCCCACATCTTTTATCTTCAGCTGAACGTATTTAAAGTGATGGCTTTGGCCATTTTGGAGAGTTTTTCTGGGTCTCTCCCCATGTATATGTAGGGAAAGAAAAATTCTTCTTCTACCATTCAAGGTCTTCCAACTGGACCAACAATTAAATTTACAAGAGATGTATTAACAGGAGAAAACAATGTTTTATTACATACACACAAAGGCCCAATGAAATTGAGCCTTAAAGATATGACCAAAGCGGGCAGTTTTTATATATTTTAAGCAAAGACACAATAAATTTGTGAGGAATTAACAGGATAAAGAAAAGAGACATTTGGAAGCTTTAATTGGTGGGGAATTCTAAGCAGACTTAGGCTGAGGTAGTAGTTGAGAAAACAATAAAATTTGTTTCTATAGCTTTCTTGGTTTTAAAGTCCCCATCTCTGGTGGTAAGGGTATCTTTTTACTTCTAAGTACAGGGAGGTTATTTTTCATATGGGAGATTTGTTTCCTGCTTTCAGTGGGAGAGAGGAGGAGCTGAGTATCCTTGCATCGCTTGTTTCTTAAGTAACTTTTATTTAAAATAATCAATGAGAGGCACCTGGGTGGCTTAGTCGGTTAAGCGTCTGACTTCGGCTCAGGTCACCATTTCCTGGTTCGTGGGTTCGAGCCCTGCATCGGACTCTGTGCTAACTGCCAGCTCAGAGCCTGGAGCCTGCTTCAGATTCTGTGTCTCCCTCTTTCTCTGACCCTTCCCTGCTCATGCTGTCTGTCTGTCTGTCTGTCTCTCTCTCTCAGAAATAAATAAAACATTAAAAATAAAATAATAAATGAGCCAAGAGGGGCACATTTGGGGGCAGCCTGCCCTTGGCCTCCACATATATGTGTTACTATACATGTTTTTCTTCTGTTAATCTTATCAATTTAATTATTAGACCAGCTAAAGAACCTGGAAGGAAGAAGGCAAAACGTCTTCCCTTACATGTAACTTACAGGCTCCCTCGTAGGCTCTATTACACAGCGCATGTCTCCTTTGCCACACATATTGGGTCATATTGGGTAGACATTGCAATTTCCACTACCCCACAGAGAGTAAGTTCCAAGTAGGAATTGGGCTGCCACTGCCTGGCAAGTGGTCTAGTCACAGAGCAGGTAATTAGTAAATACGTCCTGAAAAAATGAAATAAAGACAGAAGTGCATATGAATAGTTCTCTGCCATTTACAAGGTGCCCAAAGTATGACATGTGGCCTTCACAACTTTACTTTCAAGCTAATTTTAGCACTTCCTTTCTACGGACGAGAGAGCTTAGTTTTGTTTTACTCCCCTCTGGGTTTTTGAAATATCATATTATTGTTTTATTCTTGCTCTTACTGTTATTATTTGTCTTTATCTTTTCTGGATTTGCTCTATTGAACTTTTCTTTCTTTCTTAATTTGAAACTCATCTCACTGATTTATTAAACTTTTTTCTGTATACATTTAAAGCCAAAAGTTTCCCTATATACATATTGTTTTGGCTACATCCCACAATTTTTGATAGTGGCTTTATTGTTATTCAGTTCAAAATATTTTAAAAATTTTTTAATGTTTATTTACTTTTGAGAGACAGAGACAGAGACAGAGTATGAGTGGGTAAGGGGCAGAGAGAGAGGGAGACACAGAATCCGAAGCAGGCTCCAGGCTCCGAACTGTCAGCACAGAACTTGACGCAGGGCTGGAATCCGAAATCATGAGATCGTGACTGTTGAGGGAGTGTGGGGCAAGCTGAGGGCAAAATACAGGCTGGCACATCACTTTCCCCAAGTGGAATATGTGTAATATTCCTCAGGCACTACTGGCTACCCAAGAACAAAGGAAAAGGGTTTAAGTGCTTTCCTTGGTAATGTGGGAAACTAAGGCAAATTAAAAATTAAATTCCCTTACTGCCTACAGCCTATGGACACGTCCTTGAAACAAGCAGAATGACCTCCCTCTAGGAGCTCAGCTGCCTCGATGATGACACTTTACTGGGAGCCAAAGAGAATCTTAGCTTAACATTATCCCAACCTTGAGGATTCTGTAAGCCTACTTACTTTATTTCAACTGCCCAGGATATATGCTGGCAATCATACTACAAGCATATGGCCCTCTGGTATACATCTGAAGGGTCTCAAGACTAAGGTTTTATTAAACGGTAATAAATGGCATTTCCCTAGCAACAACTAGCCTCTCAAGGTCCTGGAAACCTTGCTTCTAAAATACCTTAGAGACTTATTCTATCCCTGACCCCTCCCAACCTGAGGATATATATTGAGTTACCCATCAGGGCCCCAGTGCAGATCTTTCTGCCCACGGGTCCTGTCCCCATGCTTCAATAAAATCATCGTTTTGCACCAAAGACATCTTCAAGAATTCTTCCTTGGCCATAAGCTCCAGACCACCCTGCCATCACCCCAAAATTTCATCAATGACCGGAGCCAAAGTCAGACGCTCAACCGACTGAGCCACCCAGATGCCCCACAGCTCAAAATATTTAAATTCCTCATGATATTTTCTTCGACCTATGAGTCATTTAGAAGTATTTGTTTAATTTTTTATAATACCTACATAACACATTTCAGATATCTTTTTAGTTGTTGCTCTTAAATTTTGTTGTATTTTCATCAACCTTTTTATTATTGATGCCAATCTTTTGCTTCTGGTGAGATTTCTTTATGGCCCAGGATGTGACTAGCTATTTTTAAATGTCTCTTGAGTGCTTGAAGCCTGAAAGTTACACCCGGCAAGGCCCAGGTTGATGGACAACATGAGGGAAACGGCCTCTGAGTCATTCCCAGGAGGGACAAGGGTGACAGTGAGGTGGGGCTGAGGGAGTAAGGAACTTCAGGGAGTCCTAAAATGTCGAGAGATAAAATTATGCATCCCGCTGTGTCAGTTTTATTGTTTCTAATTAATTCCATGAATCCGGCAGAGTCTTTGAGGTTACTTTGAAAGGAAGCATTGGAGAAGTGGGTGGTTTTCTCCTTTCATTGTTGGGTGACTAATGGAGCAATCTTGTTTTGTTTTCTGGCATGGGGTTCTGTGAACATTTTAAGAAAGAATAGAGACCTTTTCATACAACCCCGAGCCTCTGTTTTTAAACTCCTCAGGGGCTCCCAGGAGGAAGGCATCTCCGCAGCACTCCTCCACCCAAGCAAGAGAACAAGAACTCCGCGTGAGGGATACAGGCACCCACGTAAAATGGAGAGCTTAACCTCATTCATGATTTTTAAAGCATGATCTCAAAAACTTCAGAAAATAGAGCTAGTGGACCATGCGGTTCACCTTCCTCATTAAAATGGCAAACCAAGAGAGGGGCGCCTGGGTGGCTTAGTCGGTAAGCGTCCGACTTTCGCTTAGGTCATGATCTCACGGTTCGTGGGTTCAAGCCCCGCGTCGGGCTCTGTGCTGACTGCCAGCTCAGAGCCTGGAGCCTGTTTCAGTCTGTGACTCCCTCTCTCTCTGACCCTCCCCTGCTCACGCTGTCTCTCTCTCTCTCTCCTAGAAATAAATTAAAAATGTTAAAAAAAAAAAGGCAAACCACGAGAGACTCTTGAATGCTGAGAACAAACTAAGGACTGATGGGTATGGGGGGAGGGGGGTGACGGGCATGGAGGAGGGCACTTGTGGGGATGAGCACTGGGTGTTATATGGAAACCAACTTGACAATAAACTATTTGTAAAAAAAAAAAAAAAAAAAGAAAGAAAGAAAGAAAGACCAAAAAGGAGCATCTTTTGACGAAAAATCCTTTGAGTTCTGGGGGCTTCATAGCACTGGGGGGGGCCTCCTGTGGTGGAACCTCCGGTGGGCCCCTCTAGTTTCCAGACATACATGACATCACCAACGTGGGGAGGAAAGTCTCGCTAAGAGGAAGGTGAAGTGCTGCCCAAATATGCAGGCACCGGGCTAGGTAGACTTTCAAATGCCAACCAGTGACTGAAACTCACCCACCCTCACGACTGGGGGTGCAAAACAACCTGGACACATGTGCTCATATCACAGTGAGAATTATGTTTAACCACTCAGAGCTATAATAACCTCGTGATTACTGAAAACAGAGTTCAAGTCAAATGAACCCACTGCTGTAGAAACCATGTCTTCTGGCAGAAATACCCTTTCCAGTTATCAGTTTCTAATTCAACATTACTTCTTCCCCAAATCACTCAAGCTGGAAGTTTGATTTCAACCAATCAGTAATTTTCTAAGGAAATATGACCTTAATGCCCCTATTTCCCAAAAATGCCCTGACACACCCAACATGTCATTCCATCAACAAACATTTTTGCATGCATCTTCTCTACCTAGGAGACTGGCCTAAGAACAGAGTAATGTAAACATAACATAAGCCCATGAAAATTTCAGTAACAATGCCAAGCAATGAACCCTAGAGGTACAATAAAAAGTTTATGTTTTGGAAAGAAGGGAGAGAGGGAGGGGAGGGAGGGTGGCAGGAAGGAAGAAAGGAAGGCAGGAAGGCAGGAAGGAAGGAAGACAGGAAGGAAGGAAGGAAGGAAGGGAATAATCTATGTTCAATTCGCAAATAGAGCTTGGAAAAATACAGCCTTGAGTTCAGTATGGAAAGTCAGCAATGTTGCCTGGAGTGGTTGAAAGTCTTCAGAGATAGATAAGTCTTGACATGAGCTGTAGAAAGAAAAAAAAAAAAAGAATTTGGAAAATCAGAGAGGCTAGTAAAAGACATTCCTGGACAGAAAAAAAAAAATGGTGTGAATAAAGTCAAGAAATCTGAATGGTGCCGATTAAGTTTCTAAAAGTTAAGTTTCATCACCTGATACCAGAGCCAACCCATGATGAAACTCATAGGAAGGAAGAGCCTGTCTGTTGTCCTACCACGTGGCCTCCGTGTTTCACTGCTCCACCTTTTCAACACACAGAGCCAGCTATGGAATTTGCAGAACCCAATATAACATGAAAACCCTCAGCGGAGAGGGTAAGTGAGCCTCCCTTTCCCTTACGCTCCTGACCCAAATACTCAGGGACGGTTGACTCCCCGCCCCCAAGGGATTGCAACTTTTATTTGGAAATGTCTTGGTCCCTGGACCAAGCAGTGAGAGGCTCTGCCCCAATTGGGTATGGCCAGCCCAGGGAAGGATGGCCACTGCTTTGCCCAGTCTGAGGGGCTGAAGGTGTAAAAGGCAGCAGCAGAACAAGGTCTCCCTAACCAATGCCCCAGGACAGAGGGTAGCAGGGGTTTGGAGAAGGAATGGGAAGACAGACCTGAGCAGAATCAGGCTCTAGAACCCAGGGTGCAGGCGAGTGCAAAGGTGCCTCGGGGAGGCAGTGGGAGGCCCCTGCACACACGTACTGCATCATCCACTGGATTTCATTTAAAAAACGTAAACTCAGGGGCACCTGCGTGGCTCAGTCGGTTGAGCATCCGACTTCAGCTCAGGTCATAATCTCATGGCTCATGGGCTCGAGCCCCACATCAGGCTCTGTGCTGACAGCTAGCTCAGAGCCTGGAGGCTGCTTCAGATTCTGTGTCTCCCTCTCTCTCTGACCCTCCCCTGTTCATGCTATCTCTCTCTCTCTGTCTCTCTCTGTCTCGGTCTCTCTCTCTCGGTCTCTCTCTCTCTGTCTCTCTCTCTCAGAAATAAATAAAACATTAAAAAAATTTCTTTTATATTTCTATTTATTTCTAGGAGAGAGAGAGACAGTGTAGCAGGGGAGGGTCAGAGAGAGAGGGAGTCACAGACTGAAACAGGCTCCAGGCTCTGAGTTGGCAGTCAGCACAGAGCCCGACGGGGGGCTCGAACCCACCAACCGCGAGATCATGACCTAAGCAAAAGTCAGACGCTCAACCAACTAAGCCACTCAGGTGCCCCAAAACATTTAAAAAAATTTTTAAAAGAATTTCAAGGTGACAACCACAGAGCAAGGATCTCTTAGGGCTGAGCCCCATGTGACTGCACAGGTGTCTGGAGGAACAGCCAGCCAATCTTGCGGAACTTTCTGTCCACTCCCCACCCAAAGTTGTATTACAATCACATTCTAAACTAGTCTGAAAAGCTCCTGCTAATCCTTTATGAGGAAAGATCCCCACCTGCACTTGAGCTACCTTCACCATGGGAGTCAGACCAAAGATGTCTGAAAAGCCAAGAGCAACTTTGCCCAGAGTCTTCCCCCAGACAGAATGAGGAACGTGCTAGAAAGGAATGCTTCTGGGAGAGTGGAGTGGTCCCACAGCAACGCACTAATTTCTGTGAAAAAGGATCCCCACCATCAGTGCCAATGGGTTTGCCTGAAGCATCCACACTGACCAGGGAAGGCTCAGAAAGTTATTCTTGCACAAACATAAGTTACCCTCAGACTTCCAAGCAGCTGGGTGACACCTTGAAGGGGGCTGGAATTCCCACAAGTTCAATGGTAGTGACCAAGGTCAGAGAAATACAGTTGGTAGTGAAACAATGACCTCATTCTCACCCCTGGCTTGTATGTCCAGGAGTTTCTGAAATTCTAGCTTACCCACCTGCCATTTCACTTTGGCTTTTGGAGGCAAAAGTCTTCTAACAAAGAGGGATGATCATTTATGGGACCTCAAGGGATTATTGCATTTTGGACAGAAGGATCATCTTTTTAAATAAACTTTTATACTCCATCATATTATAGCAGAAGGAGACTCCGGGGAGAGCAAGGCTGATGCTGTATGACACAGAGATACTTCATCACCAAAGTGCAATTTCTCTCTTAGTCGCAGAAGAGGAAAACTACAGGGCAGTCAGGAAAGATGGTGGAGGGTCAGCCTGCCTTTTCAACACACTACACAAACGGGTTCTGGTCATTCGCCTCCACTCCTGAGACCACTAGAACAGTGACTCTCTCTGCCCGGCTGGTCACATTCTGTCACTCTGTAAGAAATAAGCCTCTATTTATGATGATGGACAACATCAAATTCTTTTCATACATCAAGTGATTTAATGTGCAAAGCCCTTGATGATGACATTAAACCTCAGCTCGATCTGTCACAGTTTAAGTAACTTTGAGGATTTCCCCCATTTTTATGCCTCTCCTTTTATGTCGCCTGTCAGGATGAAAGGCCAACTATCACCTTTGGAACTAAAAGTCCTTGATAAAGGAGTATCAATCTTTTTAAGCTACTTCTTTCACGTCATTCAATTATTGGTGAATTGCTTTGTTTTTAAGCAATATTTTGTCTCTCCCAAGAAAACTTTTCATGACACCTGAGAGAGTTCTAGAATTTAACTGTGTGTCTCAGTCATCCAGACAGAAGAACTGAAGGTCCAGTAGCTTCCTCAAAGGGGAAGAGAGTCCTGATTCATGAGTCTGGGGTCACCTGGCACAGCACCTAGAAACATTCCTGAAGCTCCACAAAGGCCAGGTCCTCCCTGAGAGGCTCTGAGGGCCAAGGTCCCTTCAGGGACAAGTGCCATTCACCCATGAAAACAACACCTCATGTTTTCCACAGCAGTGATGAAACACAGCTGTGACATGTGAATTGTGCTCTAGGTTGCTGCAAAGACCTCTGACTGACCTTAAAAATACATAAAATATACATATTGGCCAACAAATGCATCCTATTCCTGAATTAACCAAATAGTCTACAGTCGAATCTCTCATACAAACCAGCCATTAGTCCTTTAATCTTACAACAGAAATCTTTTTTGAAGACAATTTGAAATCATACAGTATTTTTTGGCTAATTTTTTTTCTAACTTTTTATTTTGAAAACACTCATGCCTAGAGTAAGAGACAGAATGGTGCCGTGAATACCCTTACACTTTCCACCTAGAAGTATCGACTGTTAACACCTGGTCATTTTTGTTTGATCAAGCAGTAAACCAGGTAGTCACCCTTGGAAAGGGTGAAATGAGCCTCCCTTTCACCAAGACACTCATCACAGAGCAGATATTTGCCTCTGTTAGGTGCAGTGATATGGGTATGGGCCTCTCCCCAGTGGGGCTGGACTGCTCTTACTGAATTAAGAAGCAAGGGAGATTAGTTGAGGAAAAGCAAGATTTGCACTTATGCATGGATACTTAAGAAAATATAGGGGCACCTGGGTGGCTTATTTGGTTAAGCATCAGACTTCAGCTCAGGTCATGATCTCATGATTTGTGGGTTCAAGGCCCACATCAGGCTCTGTGCTGACAGCTCAACGCCTGGAAACTGCTTCGGATTCTGTGTCCCCCTCTCTCTTTGTCTCTTCCCTGCTTACACTCTGCCTCTTTCCCTCAAAAATAAATAAACATTAAAAAAATATATTTTTAAAAAAGAATGTCAATAAATTCAGTAAATATAAAGTTTCTTTGCATTTACTGGTGTCCATAATAAAAGCAAAAACACTTCTTTAAGTATTTTCAAGGATCATACATTCATTCACCAAACATATATGAAGCCGCTGCTCTGGAGGTGCTGGGCATTATTCTGGACACTGGGGACACATCAGGGCACAAAGGCTCAGATCTCATGAGCTCCCCCTAGAGGGGGCGAGGAAAAACAACGAACCAGTACAGAAATGTCACATCAGGGATCGAATTAAATGTGTAGATTGCTTTGGGTAGTACAGACATTTTAACAATGTTTGGTCTTCCCATCCATGAGCATGGAATGTTTTTCCATTTCATTGTGTCCTCTTCAATTTTTTTCAGAAGTGTTCTACAGTTTTCAGAGTACAGATCTTTTGCCTTTTGGTTAGGTTTATTTCTAGGTATCTTACAGTTTTGAGTGCAGTTGCAAATGGGATCCATTTCTTGATTTCTCTTTCTGCTGTTTCATTATTGGTGTATAGAAATGCAACAGATTTCTGTACATCGACTTTATGGCCTGTGACTTTGATTAATTCAAGTATAGTTCTAGCAATTTTTTGGTGGAGTCTTTCAGGTTTTCTGCATAGAGTATCATGTCATCTGCAAATAGTGAAAGTTTGACTTCTTCTTTGCTGATTTGGATGCCTTTTATTTCTTTTTGTTGTCTGATTGCTGAGACTAAGATTTCCAGTACTATGATAAATAGTAATGGTGAAAGTGGACATCCCTCTCTTCTTCCTGACCATAGGGGAAAAGCTCTCAGTTTTTCCCCACTGAGGATGTTATTAGCTATGGATTTTTCATATGTGGCCTTTATAATGTAGAGGTATGTTCTCTTAACCCATACTTTGTGGGGGGCTTTTATCAAGAATGGATGCTGTGTTTTGTCAAATGCTTTTCCTGTATCTATTGAGAGGATCATATGGTTCTTACACTCTTTTATTAATGTGGTGTATCATGTTGATTGATTTACAAGTATTGAACCACCCCCCATCCCAGGAATAAATCTCACTTGATTGAAATACCACCAGCATTTTTCACAGAGCTAGAACAAACAATCCTAAAATTTTTATGGAATCACAAAAGACCACAAAGAGCTAAAGCAATCCTGAAAAAGAAAAACAAAACTGGAGGTATCACGATTCCAGGGTTCAAGCTATATTACAAAGCTGCAGTCATCAAGACAGTATGACACTGGCACAAAAACAGATACACTGGGGCACCTGGGTGGCTCAGTTGGTGGGGAGCCGACTTTAGCTCAGGTCATGATCTCACAGTTCGTGGTCGAGCCCTGCATTGGGCTCTGTGCTGACAGCTAGCTCAGAGCCTGGAGCCTGTTTCAGATTCTGTGTCTCCCTCTCCCTCTCTGTCCCTCCCCTTCTCACTCTCTCTCTCTCTCTCAGAAATAAATAAAACGTTAAAAACATTTTTTGAAAACAGACATATAGATCAATGGAACAGAATAGAAACCCCAAATATGGACCCGCAACCAAATGGTCAACTAATTTTGAAGCAGAAAAGAATATCCAATGGAAAAACAGTCTCTTCAACAAATGGTGTTGATAAACCTGAACAGCAACAGGCAGAAGAATGAAACTGGACCACTTTCTTATACCATATATAAAAATAAATTCAAAATGGATGAAAGATGTAAATGTGAAATAGGAAATCATCAAAATCCTAGAGGAGAACACAGGCAGTAACCTCTTTGATCTTGGCCAGAACAACTTCTTACTAGACACATCATCAGAGGCAAGGGAAACAAAAGCAAAACTCAACTATTGGGACTTCATCAAGATAAAAAGCTTCTGCACAGTGAAGGAAACAATCAACAAAACTAGAAGGCAACCTACAGAATGGGAGGAAATATTTGCAATTTTATCCAAATGGCTAACAGACGCATAAAAAGATACTCAACATCACTCATCATCAGGGAAATACAAATTAAAACCATGAGATACCATATCACACCTGTCACAATGGCTAAAATTAATAACTCAAGCAAGAAAAGATGTTGGCGAGGATGCAGAGAAAGGGGAACCCTCTTGCACTGTTGGTGGGAAGGCAAACTGGTGTGACCACTCTGAAAAACAATATGGCAGTTCCTCAAAAAGTTAAAAATAGAACTACCCTATTACCCAGCAATTGCACTACTAAGGATTTACCCAAAAGATACAAAAATACAGATTTGAAGGGGCACGTGCTCCCCAGGCTAAATAGCAGCATTTTCAACAATAGCCAAACTATGAAGAGTCCAAATGTCCATCAACTGATGAATGGATAAACAAGATGTGGTATAGGGGTACCTGGGTGGCTCAGTCACTTAAGTGTCTGACTCTTGATCAGGTCACGATCTCGCAGTGAGTTTGAGCGCCACAATGGGATCAGGGCTGACAGTGCAGAGCCTGCTTGGTATTTTCTGTTCCCTCTCTTTCTTCCCCTCCCTGCTCATGCTCTTTCTCTCTCAAAACTAAATAAACATTTTTGAAAAATGTAAATTAAGGGGAATTTGGGTGGCTCAGTAAGCTAAACATCCGACTTCAGCCCAGGCCATGATCTCATGACTCATGGATTCAAGCCCAGGTTGGGCTCTGTGCTGACAGCTTGGAGCCTGGAGCCTACTTTGGATTCTGTGTCTCCCTCTCTCTCTGCCCCTCCCCCACTTGCACTCTGTCTTTCTCTCTCTCTCTCTCTCTCTCTGTCTCTCAAAAATAAACATTAAAAAAATTAAAAATGTAAATTTAAAAAAGATGTGATATATACGTGCGATAAAATATTACTTGGCCATCAAAAAGAATGAACTCTTGCCATTTGCAACATCGTGGATGGAGCTAGAGTATATCATGCTAAGTGCAGTGAGTCAGTCACAGACAAATACCATATGATTTCACTCAAATGTGTAATTTAAGAAACAAAACAGGTGAACATATGGGAAGGTGAGGGAGAAGAGAAGAGAGGGAAATCAACCACAAGAGACTCTTTTCTTTTTTAATGTTTTATTTATTTCTGAGAGAGAGAGAGTGACAGCGTGAGCAGGGGAGGGTCAGAGAGAGAGGGAGACACAGAATCTGAAACAGGCTCCAGGCTCTGAGCCCACGAGCTGTGATATCATGACCTGAGCCAAAGCCGGATGCACAACAGACTGAGCCACCCAGGCGCACCTTTAACTTTGTTTTTGACACATTATCATTACTTGTCCATGAAGTACATTTCATTTTTTAACAATGTTTTACGTAGTACTTTACAGTGAAAAGATGCTTCTATATCCATAAATTATGGCAAGACGGGATGCTCCCGTTGATGATAATTTCTGGGACAGAATTCCATCCACATTCGATACAATAGTAAAAGACTCAACTACATTTTCTTACTTTATTTTTTTCATATACATAATGTGAGTCTTTTTTATAGTTTTTATTTTAATTTAGTTGGTTAACACACAGTGTTATATTAGTTTCAGGTGTACTGATGTTAGATTAGTTTCAGGTGTACAATATAGGGATTCAGCAATATTAGGGGAGCGTGTTTCACTTCCTCTTCCATTCCTGGTGGGCCCGGTGTTCCTGAGTTTATGACAGCATCACTCCAAGATCTGTCCCTGTCTTCACATGGTGTCTTCCCTGTGTGTGCGTGTGTGTGTGTGTGTGTGCACATGCGTACCCTCTGATAAAGACACCAGAGGAGACCAGACTGGGTTGGGGACGCCCTGAGGATATCATTTTAACTTCACTGCACCTCCAAAGACCCTATTTCAAAATAGGTCACATTCAAAATTCCCAGGGGTTAGGACTTCCACATATTGGGGAGGGGGCACAGTTCTACCCACAGCAGGGGCACAAGAACAGAGGCGGGGGCTGTTTGCGGCACCCACAGGGTGCGGGCAGCGGAGTTGGCATGGGGAACGCAGAGCGAAAATGCGGGTAAGATTTGGGTTGTTTTGTAACTCTACTCACAAGTCTTACGGGGATGGGGGTGAGCACACATTGAGAGTGACTTCTAGAATTTTGGAGAGCCAACTGAGAAGATGGGAAAGTTAAGAGAAGGGTCAAGTCATGGGGCAAATCAGTAGCTGCATTAGGAACATGTTCCATCTGAGATACCTTCTCGATATACACATAGAACCTTCAAGAAAGCCCTCGGATACATCTGCTGGATATCAGGTGACAGATCAGAACTGGACATGTAAATTTGGAAATAAGCAGCATATGGATCCTCATTTGAAACTGAACTTCATCACTAATAAGCCCGTTGAGATTTTGAATGAGGGAATAATTTTGAAATAAATGATAAATACTGTTTGAATCATCTCTTATGTTTCCAGAGAGTCATGACTTGAGGCTTCAGGCTGACAGAGAGCTTCGGGAGGTCATCAGCTGCTGGCTGAGTTTGCATGGTGCATCTGAGGAAGTGAGGCAGCCATATTGCTGGTTTTGTCGCCCACAGACTTCCAAACCCTTGAATCGGGTTATCAGTTGGGGATCAGTAATCTTGTCTGATGTGACAAAATGTTTCTGTATTTTGAACAATTGTTCTTATATCCAAAATGAACCTATAATTAAAAGTATGGCTTCCTAGGGTGCCTGGGTGGCTCAGTCAGTTGAGCATCTGACTTGGGCTCAGGTCATGACCTCACTGTTTGCGAGTTTGAGCCCCGAGACAGGCTCTGTGCTGACAGCTCAGAGCCTAGAGCCTGCTTCAGATTCTGTGTCTCCCTCTCTCTCTCTCTGCCCCTCCCCTGCTTGCATTCTGTCTGTCTCAAAAGTAAATAAACATTTAAAAAATATATTTTAAAAAAAGTATGGATCCCTTTTTTGACGCTCCCTGACAGCTTTTAAGCCTCCCACCTCCTTGCCTCCTGCGCTCTTCCTCCACCCACACCTCAGGGAGCTGATAAGAAGGCCCAAGGGCTCCCTCCTTGGCCCCAGTTGAGAGAGTCAAACCCTCACCCCAGCTGTCCCCTTAACTGTCACTAGCCCTAGGCCAGACCCTCCCCTCTTCTCTCTAGACATTTCAGGCCAGCAAAGGAGCCTGCCTACTCTCCCCAGAAGCCTCCAGACGTGCGTGATCAACTTTTCACATACACTCTTGGTGTGAGTGTGGCCTCATCAGCTGTCTTACATCCAGATCAAATTTTGGGTAGGAGGCCATCTCGTTTCTTCAAAGTGGCTGCAAACAAAACCCAGGAATCAGTCGTAGTAAAGTGCTGTCTCGGAAAGAAAAGCAACGCTTATCGCTACAATCGAAAAGATGAGAAGCAGTTTGGAGGACTGATGAAGAGTGATCCGTAAAACAGCGGATCCCGGACAGAGGCGCCCGACCAGCCCCTTTCCCAAGGAGCGTTGGGGTGCCGCCTCCCCCGGAGCCGTGCCAGCAAAGCAGAAGCCTGGCGTGAGGCCGGCCGGGTCACCTCTCCTCCACCACCACGACGATGCTAAACCGGAAAGAGAAATGTTAGTACATTATAGAAACTCGCCCCTGGGGGGCCCAGAGCGGGCAGGGAGGACTAGAGACCAACGAAGGGCTGGGAAGGACCGCCCTTCCCAGGGTGAAAGGTACAGAACACCGTCCAACTTGCCGGGACGAATGCGGCTGCGCTTGAAGAGCGGCTTCTCCAAACCACGCCCTTTTTCTGGGCCAGCCTTCTCGGTCTGCACCCCGAGTTGTCTGGATTCTGCACCCTACCTTGTCCTTGTGTGGAGGAGGCGCCCCAGCCCGGCCCGTGGGAAGGCCTGGTGTGCGAGTCTCCGCCCTGCAGTGAGCGCGCCCTTTGGGCAGGTGCGTGTGCGGGGTGGGGGGGGCAGACGGGGGGGCGAGCTCCGGGTGACCCCGCACACCGCATGGGGCAGGCGCAGCACCCCCATCGCGGGCGGTGCAGAGTCATCTCACACCCCGCTTGCTTCGTTTCTCCTCCATGAAAGCATGAGGTCAGGTGGGTGATTGCCAACGTCTGAAATCACCACGGTTTTAATTCCGTCTCTAAGGCCAAGGCAGCAGGCTCCGCAATTACAAAGGGGGCAGGAAGGGCACAAGCCAGAATCAATTCTCCTCCAGCACGACTTTCTTTTTTTTCTTTTTTTTTTTTTTTAAAGGGGGAGAGAGACAGAGACAGAGACAGAGAATGCTCAGGGGAGGGGCAGAAAGGGAGAGAGAATCCCAAGCAGGCTCCTTGCTATAAACAAGGCACCAGATGTAGGGCTACACCCCACCAACCCTGAGATCAGGACCCCAGCCAAAATCAAGAGACGCTTGGGGTGCCTGGGTGGCTCAGTCAGTTCAGCACCCCGCTCGATATCGACACAGGTCATGATCTTGTGGTTTGTGAGATCGAGACCAAATAAGGCTTCATGCTGACAGTGTGGAGCCTGCTTGGGATTCTGTCTCTGCCTCTGTCTCTCTCTCTCAAAATAAATAAACGAATGAATGAATGAATGAGAGCCAGATAATTAACTGAGTCCCCCAGGCACCCCGACTTTTGTTTTTTAAACGAGTGAGATTCCAAGTCTCCCACCCTCCGAGATCCCCCAGTAAATCCTGGGGTCGGCAGACACTGTAACTTCCACGGCTGGCAGGGGATGGGGGCCGCTTCCGGTCTCGCCCCGGCAGGGGACGGGGCCGCTTCCGGTCTCGCCCCGGGAGGGGAAGGGGGCCACTTCCGGTCTCGCCCCGGCAGGGGACGGGGGCCGCTTCCGGCAGGGGACGGGGGCCACTTCCGGTCTCGCCCCGGCAGGGGACGGGGGCCGCTTCCGGTCTCGCCCCGGCAGGGGATGGGGGCCACTTCCGGTCTCGCCCCGCGCGCCCCTGGAGAAGGCACGGGTCCCCAGGTGGCTGGGCAGGACCTGGGTCCTTCCAGCTCCCGGGCCGGTCGCTCAGGGCTTCTCCACGCGCGCTGCCTAAGGCGCTGAGCCCCGGTGCGCAGGCCCCCGTGGCCGCCACCGCGGAAAGGGGACGGCCCAGGACACGGGACGTCACCCGGCCTGCGGCCGCGGCCGGAAGCCCTGCCAGCCCCCGAGGTGTGCACCGGGCCGGGCTGGGCCCCCTCGGCTCCGCAGTGGGCAGCTCCTGAGGACCGAGACCCTGGTGATGGATATAGTGCTATGGAATTAGCTTTGCTCATCTCTGCGTGTAGAGAGGCCTTCCCCCCCCCCCTTTCCCCAGTTTTTAAACCCTTTGATCCCCTCTTGTCCTGAAATTCTTCATCCACCTAGAACAGGGTGACAGGCCTGGGAAGCTGAAAGACACCATGCCTGGCTAAGAGAGAAATAAGACTTTCATTCCAGTTGCAAAGTATGCCCACGGGATTAGTATTTCCCTCAGGCCTTTTTCATAACGTTATGAAACAATCACATATAGAAAGGGCGCTCAGGGATGGGGCCCCTGGGTGGCTTAGTCGGTTGAGCGTCCGACTTTCGCTCAGGTCATGATCTCGCGGTTCGTGGGTTCGAGCCCCGCGTCGGGCTCTGTGCTGACTGCCGGCTCAGAGCCTGGAGCCTGTTTCAGAGTCTGTGTCTCCCTCTCTCTTTCTGACCCTCCCCTGCTCACGCTGTCTCTCTGTCTCCTAGAAATAAATAAAAATATTTAAAAAAAAAGAAAAAGAAAAAGAAAAAGAAAGGGCGCTCAGGGTCCAGGAGGCTGGAAGAGTGAGAGGTCCTTCTGGTTTAAGAGGAGCCCATGATTAAGAGAGTTCCCTTTCCAGCAAGACTGGCTCCCCAAAACATGCACGTGCGTGCACGCACACACACCAGTTTCACACACATCAGTCAGGAAAACAAGTCGATGCCTTGGACGTGAATGGTAACCGCAGGGCATTCAGCGACAAACAGCGGCTGCTCCCATTTGTTCTGGGTATTGCCAGCTTGTCTATTCGTTGATTTCCACTCTGGTTCCAGCTTCTTCACCTTGGTCCACATCTTTCCTGCCCCTCCACGTGTCCTCCCCCAAACCCTGAGACCCGTGCCCAAAAGTGCCCTCTGATGGATATCAGTGCATTTCCATTAGAACACACACACACACACACACACACAGTATAACTGGGTGTCCCACACATTTGGACTACCAATTCTAGGAAACACTGGTCATCCCAAGAACAAAAATAACCAAAAAAATTGATGAACAATGCCATCCAGACTTGCAAATTAGTGATAACCTTCGCATTTGCAGAGTCTTTAAGTCACATCAAAATATACAGTAATTTAATTCTTGTAACTATTGCCAACCCCATTTCAAGGATGGGGATATTGAGACAATAGTGAGTATAACTGTTTGCATCGTTCTGAAGATTTGGTCAAGTGTAACTGTAAGACTGTGTTCGGGGCATCCGACTTTCCACACAAACAGAGGCTGACATCACCCGTCCCTAGCTATCTGCCTAACCACACGCCTAAGTAGAGAGAGTTATCATGTAATAAAGGAAAATTTTTTATTTGCTGAACAACTAGAGCCAGAATTCTCTGGAGGGAGGAAAGTACCCTGGCATGTTGCTTCGAGCGGAAGGCGAAATACCTGCATGATGTAGCCTGAGTCACCCACAGATGCTGTGCTGGAGGAGATGGAAGGCACCAACAGTGCTTTGCTCCCGTCCAGGGGATGAGAAATAAAAAGAGGGAGAAAGTCAAGAGGATAGAGAGGAGGGCAGTGATGTGGCAAAGGGGTTGAGGCAAGCCCGCGTGGAGCGAGCCTTGAGAAACCCCCACTGCTGGTGGCTGAACGGGCTCTGATCATAAATATGTCCAGGGGCACCCAGGAGGCTCAGTCAGTAAAGCGCCTGACTCTTGATTCCGGCTCTGGCCTGATCTCAGTCTGTGAGTTTGAGCCCCACATCAGGCTCTGCAGATCTCCCAAGCCTGCTTGGGATTCTCTCTCTCCCTCTCTCTGCCCCTCCCCCACTGCTGTTTTCTCTCCCTCTCTCTCTCTTTCTCTCTCTCTGCCCTCCCCAGCTTATGCTTCCTCTCTCTCAAAGTAAATAAACATTAAAAAATTTTAAATTGTTGTAAATTAAAAAAATAAATATGTTCAATGTGATTTTTAGGTTCATTTCTGTGGTGCTAGGGTTAAAATTTACATGAATGTTTCAAATGTTACTTTCTTTCTTTCTTATATCATATCTCATCTGACTTTCTAATCCCACTCACCTTTGATGGTGCGCACTTAAACATGCCAAGCAGCTCTGTCTTTCCTGGTGTAAAACTTGGTCTGTTTCACCGTATAACCATCTCTTTACAAATCCTTCCTCACCCCCCTTTCTCCTCACTTTCTTCTTACTAGCATCTCAGGTTTGTGTGTGTGTATGAGTGTGTGTGTTTGTGGGTGTGTGTTTCTGTATGTGAGTGTATGTGTGTGACTATGTGTATGTGTGTGTGAGTGTGGGTTTCTGAGGTGGGTGTGGGTGTGTGTTTCTGTATGAGTATGTGTGAGCATGTATGAGCGTGTGTGAGTGTGTGTGTGTGTGTGTGTGTGTGTATTAGGTGGATGAGAATACCCATTCTGGTCCTCATAGCTGCTATGCTGATGTCTCCATGACATGCTTCTACCTCCAGCAGCAGCTTCTCAGAGTTCTTAGCGTCTGATGCACATGGTGAGATCACATGGTGATGGGCTGATTGGCTGGCAGAGGCACTGCCGGGCCTGCTCACAAGTTCTCTCCTAACTTCGTTGACAAACCTCCTTGGAAGCTTTCCATTGCCTCCAAAATCATGAAAAACCATGAATGAAGACCAGACAAAGGTTAAATACCAGCCCCGGGAAAATGAACCCCAAACAGTCCCCTGTTACTAAGTGCAGTATAATAACCCTACTGGCACGGGATGAAACTAAATGCATGTAAATGACCAGCGGGTGTTGGTGTAACAGTCTTTGTGCAGCTGAGCCCTGAAGTACAGGAAGTGCTTTCTGTCTTGAACCCTTTAAGTCTGGAAGCTGTTCTCGCTGTTGAGTTATAAAGACACGTCTCAGTGGATTAAGGTTCCACATGTTCCACCCTGAAATGTAATCTCAGCTAGAAACCTGAGCTTGGACATCTATCACTCTGCAAGCCCAGAATGAGAGTCTACTGCCAAAACCCTGGTTGGGTTTTCCAGAGAGAGCCCATTTGAAGATTTACGGATACCTCATCTCCCTCTGATTACCTCCTAGCCTCTTCCCCAGTCCACTCCATTCCTCCAGGTCCTTCCAAAAAGGAGGGAATGACCAGAACAAGCCTACTAATGTCTTACCCAGAGTAGGTCTGTAGTAAATGTTGTTGCTAATAAGTATGCTGAAAGCTGCCACCTTGGACCAATCTCCCCCTCATCAGAACCAGGGGAAGAAAAGGGGGAAGGTACTAATTTTAAGGCATACAGGCAATGTTGTGCAGCAACAAAGCATAACTTCTTTGTTCGTTATCTCTGTGTTACAAACGAGAGCATGCACGCTCAAAGAGGCTCTTAAACAAGTGCGTGATCACAGCATTGGGAAGGCTGTGGTCCCAACTCAAGTGTTGTGACCCGGCAGCTTATGCTATTTCTATAATATCCCTCACTCTGTTGTACTTGACTCTGAGGCAAATGAGAACAGAAGACATTTTGTACAGACTTCTTTATCAGGTTAAGGAAGTTTCCTTATGTTCCTAGTTAACTGAGAGATTTTATCATAAAGGGATATTGAATTTGGCAAATGCTTTTGACAATATGGTTTAGCTTTTGGTACGCGCGCACACGTGTTTGTGTGTGTGTTAGTTTGTTAACACGGTGAATCACATATGTTAATTTGCAAGTTTTAAACCAACGTTGTGGGGCGCCTGGGTGGCTCAGTCGGTTGGGGGGCCGACTTCGGCTCAGGTCATGATCTTGCGGTCCGTGGGTTTGAGCCCCACTTCAGGCTCTGTGCTGTCAGCTCGGAGCCTGGAGCCTGCTTTGGATTCTGTGATCCCCTCTCTCTCTGTCCCTCCCTGTCTCAAGCTCTGTCTCTCTCTGTCTCAAAAATAAAATAAACATTAAAAAAAATTTAATAAATAAATAAACTAACTTTGCATTCCTGGGATAAATATAATATATTCCTGGCTATGATATATTATTCTGTTTATATAGTGTTGTATACAATTTGCTCTAAGTCTAAGAAATTTTACAACTATTCCCAAGATATTAGTCTGTAGCTTTCTTTCCTTATAATATCTTTGTCCATTTTTAAAAATCATTTAAGGTAACGTTTGGGGCACCTGGGTGGCTCAGTGGGTTGAGCTTCCAGCTTTGGCTCAGGTCATGATCTCGTGATCCATGAGTTTGAGCCCCGCATCAGGCTTGCTGCTGTCAGTGAGGAGCTGACTTTGGATCCTCTATCCTCCTCTCTCTGCCCTTCCCTAATCGTACTCTCTCTCAAAAATAAGTAAAAACTTTTTTTTTTTAAATAAAGAGCTTATGTTAGCTCATAAAATGACTTACAAAACATCCCCTTTTCTTCAATTGTCCACAATAGTTTGGGTAAAATTGATATAAGCTTTTCCTTAAATGTCTGGTATGATTTATCAGTGAAAGCATTTGGGTCTGAAGTTTTCTTTGTGAGAAGGTTTATAACTATAAAATCAATGTCTTTAATAGGGCTTTTAAGTCATCTATCTCCTTTTGAGTGAGTTTTAGTAGCTTATATCTTTCAAGGAATGTGTCCATTTCATTTAAGTTGCCAAATTTATTAGAATAAAACTTGTTCACAATAGTCCTTTATTATCCCTTAATATCTGCAGGACCTGTGATAATACCATGTCTCTCACTTTTTTTAAGTTTACTTATTTATTTTGGGAGACAGAGTGAGCGAGCAAGGGAGAGAGAGAGAGAGCAGGAGAGGGGCAGAGAGAGGAAAAGACTGAATCCCAAGAAGGCTATGTGCTCAGTGAAGAGCCCTGTGCGGGGCTTGAACTCACAAACTGTGAGATCATGACCTGAGCCAAGATCAAGAGTCAAATGCTTAACCGACTGAGCCACCCAGGTGCCCCAACCCTTGTAAACTCCTAAGTGAGAAGAGCATAAAGAGCATCTTTTGTTCTAATGAGGTGACTAGTAGGCTCCTGGATGGGGGCTGGTCACCAGAAAGACCAAACCATTGGAATTTCCAGCCCACCTTTCACTCTCCAGAGAGGAAAGAAGGACTAAAAACCTAGTTCATAATTGATCATTTCTACTTGAGGAAGCCTCCCTAAAATCCCAATAATACAGTGTTCGGGAAGCTTCTAGGTTGGTAAACACATCCACACCAAGACGATGATGCCCCCCAACTCTGCAGGGATAGAAGCTTCTGCACCCAGGATCCTCCAGACCCTGCCCTATGTACCTCTTCATTTGGCTGCTCATCTGTGTTCCTTTATCACATCTTTTAATAAACTAGTAAACAGAAGTAAGTATTTCCCTGTGTTGTGTGAGCTGCTCTAGTAAACCAATTGAACCTGAACCACCAATTTGTAACCAAACTAGACAGAAGTTTGGGATAACCTGGGGACCTACTACTTGCATTTCGCACCTGATGTAGGGGGTGGGGGGCAACTTGTGGGGCTGAGCCCTTACCTGTAGAATCTGATACTTTCTCCTGGGTTGATGGTGTCAGAATTGAGTTAAACTGTAGGTCACCCTGCTGGTGTCACAGAGAATTGCTTGGTGTGGGGAAGAGCCTCCACATGCTTGATAACCCAGTGTCAGAAGTGAAGTGTGCTGTGCGGATGGTAAAAGAGACATGCAGGAAAGCAACACATAGGTGGAAAAACCAAGCCTTTCCCTGCACACTACAGTCTTTGACTCCACCTTAAAGTGGGCTCCCACACTCCCCATCCCCACTTCAATTAGGGTAAATAAAGATGGGACTAGCCCTCTTCTCCCACCCAACTCTACACTACAGGAATGCTTTTCCTACCTTTCTGGAAAACTCTGCTTCCTGCTAACTTTTCAGACCTGCATCACACTCTATATACCAGATGCATGTTACCCCAGGACTTGTCTGGCCTTCAGAGATATTGCTTGGACCACACACCCTATGTTTACATCTTTAATTTCTAAACCTTTAAAAATCAGGAGATTTTTTACATTAAACATATTAATTCCCAGCCTATCCTGAAAAACCAGAAGCTATGACAACACTGCATTGGCCTTTCCTTGTGGCCAAGTGGCTGCATTCTCCACCTGCTGCCTTTACTCACATAATTTACTGCTTGGTCCACACAGGTATTTGATATTGCCACAGATGGAAACTTGTGCAGGATAAATACGGGCAGATACTTTTTTTTCCCTTTTTGTGGAAGTCACAAACATAATGTCCAGACGGAAGAATCATTTTCAAGACAGCAAGAGTATTAAATATTTTCACTAAATTACAACCTGTAATGACATTGCATTGAGAAATACGACTTTAAAGATTTTCCTTGAGGCTCCTCACCTGCCTTGATTCTAAGAACTATGATTCAGTCTTCTGTTCATTCTTCAGGGTTTTTTACTCCTACAAGATTTGTTTTAAAACACTTACATACTGACATACAAGCTTTTGGCCACAGCATTGTCATTCTCTGCTTTTAAATCAAAATGGTATGGAAAGTACATCACAAGGAAATTTTGAACCTTAAGAAAATGCATATTTTAGCACGTTTTCAATTATGTTGGAATGGATTTGAAACTATGGAGACCCAGCTTGGCACAGTGAACAAGTGGCCTGGTGACCATCCTCACATCTTTCATCATGTGATGTGCACAAGCCTTCCAAACAGAGCTTTCTGAGGTCAGCTTCCAAGTGTTATCTGGCCCAACCCAGACCTTTTACAAAAAGAGGAAGATATGTATTATTCACCCCTCAAGCTCATACGCCAGTGAGTAAATCAGGACATGATATTCTGATGTTTCATTTGTCCTGGACACTGCATCTCAGAGTTACCAGCCTGCCTTCCCACTGTCTTCCAAGTTTCATTCTCCATTTGAAACGCAAAAGCCGATTAGGGAAAAACTGTTTTTCTCCACGTGTTGGCTTAGAAGATGATTTACTCTGAACACTCACCTAAGTTGAGTGAGTCTTCTGTGAGTCAAAATTGGCACTGCATTATTTTATGGCCAAATGTCATATCTCTTTGAGTCAAAATTGGCACTGCATTATTTTATGGCCAAATGTCATATCTCTTTGATGGTATCATAGGCAGGAGGGTTCCAGGAGTCAACACTAGGCTTCAGGGATACTTGATTAGTCCAGGAAGGGTCTAATTCACATGGACCAGGTGGATTCCAAAGAATCACTCCTTTATTTTTTTTTTTAATTTTTAAAAAATGTTTATTTATTTTTTTAGAGACAGAGACAGAGCATGAACAGGGGAGGGGCAGGGAGAGAGGGAGACACAGAATCCGAAGCAGGCTCCAGGCTCTGTGCTGTCAGCTCAGGGCTTGATGGAGGACTCGAATTCATGAACCATGAGATCAGGACCTGAGCCGAAGTCAAATGCTTAACCACCTGAGCCACCCAGGCATCCCAAACAGTCACTCCTTCCAATGAACAGCCTCCCAACCATTCCTTAAGAGGCAGACGGTTCCACACAAGTGCTCATGCATGGCTCCAAGGAAGAAAAACCAAGAGTGAAGACCCAGCTGTCAACCCAGTTTTCAATTCATCCAACTTAATATTAGCTTATTTAGAGTAATGTTTCACTTAAAGAAAACTCTGATGGATAAAAAGTTTGAAAACTACAGCTTAAGGACAGATAACATTTGGACAACCTTTGCTTTAATAAGTAGCACACATGATCTAATATAACTATCCCTCACTCTCCAGAGCTATTTGCTTCCTGAACTTATTATTGGGAATCCAGATACACATAAGCTGCTTCTATTGGGTGACTGCTACGAGTCTCACATTGACAAGTTTGCATTGAATCTTCACGTAGTGCTATAATTTTGAGATTTTCATGTTTTAATCACTAAACCTCAATCATGAAGATTAGGAAGGATTACTGACATCAGAAAAAGGATGTGACCAGACTCTACACATTTGACTCATGTTCAAGTCACATCTAATGCTCCGACTCCCTCAGATCATCATTCTTTTTTTTTTTAATTTAAACTCATATTAGTTAATATATGTATAATATTAGTTTCAGGAGTAGAATTGAGTAATTCATCACTTACATACAACATTCAGTGCTCATCCAAACAACTACCCTCCTTAATGCCCATCACTCATTTAGCCCATCCCCTCACCCACCTCCCCTCCAGCAACCCTTGGTTTGTTCTCTGTATTTAAGAGTCTATTGGGGCACCTGGGTGGCTTAGTCAGTTAAGCGTCCGACTTTCGCTTAGGTCATGATCTCGCGGTTCGTGGGCTCGAGCCCCGCGTTGGGCTCTGTGCTGACTGCCAGCTCAGAGCCTGGGGCCTATTTCAGTCTGTGTCTCCCTCTCTCTCTGACCCTCCCCTGCTCACGCTGTCTCTCTCCTAGAAATAAATAAAAACATTTAAAAAAAAAAAAAGAGTCTATAACTTATGCTTTGCTTCCCTCTCTGTTTTTATCTTATTTTTCCTTCCCTTCCCCTATGTGCATCTGCTTCATTTCTTAAATTCCACATTTGAGTGAAATCATATATTTGTCTTTCTCTGACTAACTTGTTCACTTAGCATAATAAACTCTAGTTCAATCCATATGGTTGCAAATGGCAAGATTTCATTCTTTGTGCTGGCTAATAGTCCATTGTATATACACCACATCTTCTTCATCCTCTCATCAGTCAATGAACATTTGGACTCTTTCCATAATTTGGTTTTTGTTGATAGTGCTGCTATAAACATTGGGGTGCATGTGCCCCTTTGAATCAGCATTTTTTTCTATCCTTTGGATAAATACCTAGAAGTGCAATTGCTGGGTCATAGAGTAGTTCTATTTTTAATTTTTGGAGGAAACTCCATACCATTTTCCAGAGTGGCTGCACCAGTTTGCATTCCCACCAGCAATGCAAAAGAGTTCCCCTTTCTCTGCATCTTCACCAACATCTGTTGTTTCCTGATTTGTTCATTTTAGCCATTCTGACAGGTGTGAGACAATATCTCATTGTGGTTTTGATTTATATTTCCCTGATGATGAGTGATATTGAGCATCTTTTCATGTGTCTTTTAGCCATCAGGATGTCTTCTTTGGAAAAATGTCTATTCATGCCTTCTGCCCTTTTCTTAATTGGATTATTTGGTTTTGGGGTGTTGAGTTTGATAAGTTCTTTATAGATTTTGTATACTAACCCTTTATCCAATATGTCATCAAATCATCTTTCTAATGAAGAAAATGTTAACAACATTCATACACCTTTGGATTTCTGAGCATGCCTGTGGCCCACAATTAAAAACACAGAAACCCTAGGTTACCCTGAGTTGAGAAATTGGCTTTCCTGTTATAAATATGAAATATGAATGCAAGTTAACCCAATAAGCCATTCTGGACTACTAGCACCATAGGTAAGGGGGTTCACCAAAAAGCTGAGCTCCAGTCCTCATGGAATGGATATCTCAGGCCAATGGGTCACTACCGTTCCCCAAGACTAAAACTAGAACTCATGATCAAATATGCTTCGGGAAACATTTACATCGAATCTTTAAAATCACAACTGTCTTAGAATGTCCTGATTACACACTTGCCAAAAGCCCTGAGTCCCTGTGTGGAAGCCAGAAGAGAAACAAAGCTAGAAGGAGGGGCATGGGAGCTGGGCTGGCACACACCTGGCCTCCCCATTTGTTCATCATGAGCTCCAAGCTTCACAACTGCTTCTCACAGGTGGTGAAACCAAAGCCCAGGAGGTTACTGAACAGGTGTTGGCTAAGTTGGGAGGTTGCTCAGGACCATAGGCAGGAATTTGTGTTTGGAGCCAGTTCTTAAAACTCTTCTACAACCTGGAAAACTCAATGTGGTTTTTTTGTTTTGAAAACAAAATTCAATTATTTCTCACTGTGTTTTCATTTTTGTCAAACGTACAGGTTTATTTTGAACATTTGCAATCTGACCCAATGCTGGTTAATCATTATTAAATATTTTCAGATCAGCTTCAGGAGACACTCTCCGCACACCAGCATGAAGCGATACCATGCAAATAAGGTGGGTTGAGAAGTGCACAGGAACACATAAGAGCTCAGGATAAACTGAGACCCAGAGGGTGAACACTGCCAACGTGACCGTGGTGGGAAGCAAAGGTCATGAGAAAGGAAAGCCCCTTCCCCTCTCCTCCACCAATCACCAGTTTCAACTTATGTTTAAGATTGTTCATATTTTCAATACCATTATAGACAAAGGAGGGAAGATTGCCTCCTTGAACCCTATCAGTTCACCCTCAATGATTAGTTTCTCCTTCTGGGAGTGGACATGAGCATCGCAGCATCTACAACTGGGACTGCTGGATGGATGCCTGTGTTGCACTAGAGAATAGTCATGTAGCATGACTTTATTAAGTCATTACATGGAATTGTCAAAACTTCAGCACTAAGGAAACTAAAAACGTGTGAAAAAGTTCAAGGGAGAAAAAATATCAAAATGTAAAAATTCCATTTTTCCTTTTTTCTCCCTTTTTATGAAATCATTTGTTTTCTCTCTTTTTGTCTTTCATCCTGGGATCATTCATTTAATCACCATGCCCCCCCCACCCACACACACACATGGGGAAGCCAGAAAACTAGGCTCTAGCATGAGGGCGGGAGTTGACATATAATTTCCAGACATCCATGCTGGACCCAAAAAGGCTGCCAAGATGTCTAATTGTCTCATAAGTCACATTTATGAAGCCCTGAACCCTTATTTCCCATATCCAGAAAGTGAATTTTGTCAAGAAATTCTTTCCAATACCATCATTAAGTCTCTTCTCCAGTTTAGCCAACACTAGACTCACAAGGTTAAGGGCTGAGTCTCAGGGGCTGGCAATGGGTGAAGAAAACAACTTGAAAATTGGTAGAGAAAGAGAAGGTCCGCTCCTAAAAGGCCCTGGGCTCTCAGGCACACAGCCATTGGGTCACAAAGGGACACAGCTGAGGGTTGTTAATGGTCAAAGGGAAAACAGACCAGAGGAAATGAAATTAAAGAAACCAAAGTATTATCGCTTTATATGATCACATGAAACTTAGGGAGATATGCTCTCTTTCCTGATTTTGTTAAGTGAAATGCTTCTGTAGCTAATGTTGCATTTGCTTTCTTCACTTCCTTTTTCCTGCTGGTATTTCGATCCTCTGGATTAACGTAGTGGTGCTAGACCAGTGCCATTCAGCCAAATAAGCATGTATGTTGGACATCATAAAAGGTTAAACATTAGTACATGACTTCATAAATATTAGCATCCTAATTGCAACATAGGAAAGGCAGAGAAGGAGATAAGCACATCAGAGGCTTCCACTTGTTCTAGAAGAAAAATTGGGGAAATAAGGAAGAGGATGAGGGTGTGGAAGGCTGGATACATGACAAGCTCCAGGGGTGTTGTTCTCTGAGCATCACCCAGCCAGTGGCAAGCAGCCAGCCGCTCCTTCCGTGGGATCCTCTGCCTGCCTAGGCAGGGCCAGCGCATTTCATCCAGAGGAGCATCTACTCCCAGGAAGTGCAAACAAACAAGCAATGATTGTTTACCTTTCAAAGTATGGACAAAAAAAAATATGCAGTGGAGATAGAGACACTGCAAATGAAAGCCAGATTTTTGCATCTTTTGTTAAGACTGTTTAAAAGATGATATGATCTCCATATTATATATTAATGAGCACTTAGCTTTCAGTATTATTTCTGTTCTTATAAGACTAGCTCCAGGCCTGTGAGCTTCTGATCCCAGAAGGGCTGTGGAGTTACCACCCTCAGGCAGGAAATCCTCACATCTATAGACCTAATAATAAAAATAAATAAGTTGGTATAGGTACCACTTTTTCAAGTGTTTGCAAATGGTTTATAAATAATAAAATACAAGTTGACAGAAGCATTGCCAAATTCATGCCAGCTTTTATATTTATATATTTGTCAGTGATTTTACATAAAAAACGTAACTATCATAAAGCAGATTCACTGGGAGTCTCACGTTTATTTTCTTTCAACCTCATTCTGATTCTGAGTTCCCATCCCTATGGACAAGAAATTCAAGCCATTTTTCTCTGGATTCCCCTCAGTCACATGCAAGGCTAGTGTTATATCATCAATTCTCATTCATTCTCCCCAGTCACTTCGTCAAGTATAGACATCTTCAGTGAGCCTGGGTGTCAGCTACTTGGGACCCAGTCCTGCTGATACAACTCACAGCTTCTGAGGTCTGGCACCGGTCAGGACCAGGACAGAGACTCCTTCAACTCTAGGCTTCAAATAAGAAGGAAGTAAAGTGTATAAGGGAACAAACTCAGTACTCCTATCAATTCTCCTACTATCATCTTGTATCAGTAGGGTCTAGTTAGGAGACAGAAACCACATAATAATTTTAACAAGGAGACTTTAATATAAAGAATTATATAACCGTGACAGGGAGTTGACTATCAAGAGGTAAAGAGAACTCTAAAGGATATCCAAGAGACGAAGGAGAATGCTCAATGAAAGAACACACTTGAAAAAGAGATCACAACCCCCTTTCTAAGGCTGGCATTCAGATCTCTTTGAAAGCCCACTGGGTAGTGGGGAAATTCTCCAGGCTGACTTGAGTCAGAGCTGGTCCACAGTGGCTGGCCAAAGGTTGGAAGCCAGGGTAATACAGGCTGAGACTGGCCAGCAGAAAACACCCCTCCTACCCCTTGGTGTAGGAGGCTCAAGGCCTAGAAGACAACCTCTAGGGTGCCTGTTAGACTCACTGAGAATCTACTGGCACAGATGCTACTGAAACTCAGTGGAGGGGTTGCCTGGGCAGCTCAGTCAGTTAAGCATCTGACACTGGGTTTCAGTTCAGGTCATGATCTCATGGTTTAGTGGGTTCGAGCCCCAGGTCAGGCTCTGTGCTCACAGCAGAGTCTGCTTGGGATTCTCTCTCCTTCTTTCTCTGCCCCTCCTCCACTCGTGCTGCCTCTGTCTCTCTCAAAGTAAATAAATAAACTTTTTTTAAAAAAGGAAATTCAGTGGAGGTGAGTACAATTAGATGCTCACCACTCATGCCACTGACTACCACAGTAGCACTTAAAAAAACAAGCAAAAAAACAAAAAAGCACAGAATCACACCGGTACAGGAACTGATGCCCATCCTCCTTTATTTGCTACAATGCCCCGCCTTGGCTGCATCTGTGCTGTCACGGTGCCCCAATTGTTCTGAGGCAAAATGGAGCAGATGCTTCACCACCCACTGGAGTTCATGTGGGCGAGATTACTGGAGAGATTCTGTGGTTCTCCATCCCTTAAGGGATTGTTAGCAAAAGAGCTTCAAGGACCCAGACATTCAACCATGGAAACAAATCACAGCATGCATGATGAAACCTGGAAATGCCTCTCCCCTCCCATGATGCAAAGTTTCCAGCCTTGCCTGCCCCTTCTGCAGACACAGGCAAACACACTTGTACCAGCCTCTCCCACTGGCAGTTTGCCAACATGCCCAACCTCCAGTGTGGTTGCAGCTCCATCCCGGGGGGCTCCTCACTGGTGGGGGCTCCATGAAGGGGCTGAAAGGAGTGGTCTTCCTTCCCCCACCCTACCCCACAGTCCTGGTCAGTAGCCCTCTCTACATTCTCTGATGAATAAAGGAAAGATCAGTATAAAGCACCATGCAAATGCAGCTGTAAGTTAGGTCCCCAGCCATATGCCCTTCTAGCTTGATGGGCATCCTAGGCTCATCCTTAGAAAATTCCAGCATCACTGCCTCCAAGAATTCCCACGTACCAGAGAGGCTTCAGTGGGGCCTGTCCAATCTCAGTGGTGATAGACTTGGAGGGACACAGCTTGGTCCTCACAGATTGGAGCTAGAACCCTCCAGCACCCACAGCTGGGTGTCCATCCCTCTACTGAACATTTTCTGAGCAAGCAGGGAGTGAGGAAAGCAGCGCCTTCCAAATTCGCTCCTCCTTTCTGCTCTTTCCAAGGTGAGCTTTCCAATGAAAAGAATTTTATGATAGTGAAGAACTGGAAAACTATGAATATTTAAAAGATAAGAATTTTAAAAGAGTTGCTCGTATCTGAATTTCCATTTGGCATGTTCAGATATTTACCCTCTCTGTAAAGCAGGATGTCTGGCCTTGATCCAAAACAAGGACCTGATTTTTTTGGAGAGGTTTTTGGTTAAATTTGAGGGGGCTTAGTTTGGTTTGTTCATTTTGTTTTAGGGAGTGGATTTTTTTGGTTCATTGGTTGGTTGGCATTTTAAATCATGGAGACTAGTGTAGTTTTGAAAGACAACTATGCCCATAGGTGCTGACTTAAAAATTCAAACTCAGTTACTCAGAACTCAGAGACCAGAAAGGAATAGAAATGTCCAGACATCTCTCAGTGTTCTTGTATACACATTAAAAAATTGCTTTCCCTTAAAGTAGTCTAAAAAAAAACCCAAAAAAGAAAAGGAAAGCAGGACGGCAGGAAGATGGGAAGGCAGGAAGGCAAGAAGGAAAGAAGGAAGGAAGAAAAAGGAAGGAAATAAAGAAAAATTCGTTCTTAGAGTTCTTTTTTGAACAGGGGTAGAAACACTTCTTAAAAACATTACTAAAATATATATGTTCCGAAAGCATAAACAGATGCTTCTAACAGATGTTAGAAGAGGATTAAGAATTTAGCACAATTTGCTGTAAAACCTTAGCCCTGTAAAGATCTCTCCTTAAAAAGAAATACATATCTAAAGAAAGAAATAAGGAATTGGGTGTGAATTTGGAAAGGACAGTTGAGTGGTATGACCAGAACACTAAGGTGAAGGCAGAGCTTTTTCTAAACACAGAGAGAGGCTTAGCATTGTACAATTATAGTCAGCAAAGAAATAGAAGCACGGCTGTTAACACTCAAATTTGAAACATATGACTGCTTTGGGATTTATTTTTTATTGGACTTTGCTAATTGCTAAAACCAGGCCCAATAACCATTCTCCTTAGCAACGATTTTCTTCTGTTCTTAGAATGCACCTCTTTGGGAGTGGTACTCAGCAGACACCTCTGACCCTACAGAAGCCTCAACAAAGCGGTCAACTTCCGGAAGTGGGGAACAGCTCCACTTGCCCCAAGGACAATATAGTAGATCAAGCACTTAGCTAGAAAATCAAGTTTCTTTGTCTATTTGCCCAAGTTCTTCCACTGATGCTGAGTGAAACAGGGAGGAAATATCAGTTCCTACCCCCTAGAGTTGAGAACTAAATGGGCGGACAGTTGTACAGCGTACAGCTCTGTACCTGGCACACAATAGGCACTCCCTCGGTGTTCACTCTGACCTTACTCCACGCTCTCTACTTTAAAACTCCATAAAATCGGGGCACTTGAGTGGGTCAGTCAGTTAAGTATCTGACTCTTGGTTTTGGCTCTGGTCGTGAACTCAGGGTACGTGGTTTTGAAACACTTGTCAGGATCTGCGCTGTCAGCACAGAGCCTGTTTGGGATTCTCTGTCTCTCCCCACCCCCCGCCTCTCTCTTGCTCTCAAAAATAAATAACTAAACAAACAAACAAAAAACTCCATGAAATCTCTCGTAACATTTTCCAACACTTCTACAAAGGTGGACAATTCCAGCAACCAGAGGCTACAAAACCCCCTCGTACTGCTATTATATCTCCCAAATGAAAGTGAGAAATCTGTTATAAAGACTTTCAAGCAGTTTAGATGTACACATATCTCTAAACAAATGACCCAAAGGAACATAAGCAACTGTCAAATAAGTTTTTCCTAAATTTCATTGCATCAATCTCAAGCATCAAAAGAGGAAGTGGTTTTTTTTCTCAAAGAAAAAAGCTTTTTTGAAACAAGACCTCATCAAAATTCTCCTATTTTAAATCCTAATAAAGAAAAGAAAAACAGTAAACTCTTCTTTTTTTAATTTTTATTTACTTTTGAGAGAGAGCATAAGTGGAGGAGAGGCAGAGAAGGGAAACACAGAATCTGAGGCAGGCTCCAGGGTCTGAGCTGTCAGCATAGAGCCCGATGCAGGACTCGAACCCATGAACCATGAGATCATGACTTGGACTGAAGTCAGACCCTTAACTGACTGAGCCACTCAGATCCCCCCACTAAACTCTTCTTTAAAGCCATTCAATAAAACAGGGAGGCTATCTGAAAGAATACACAGTGACGTGTTCTTTGCCTTTTGTATGAGTGTCTTCCATCTGTTTGCCTAGGGAAATAATATCTCCCATGGGCCAATAACCTGCTTTGAGAGAATGCAAAGGAAAGAAAACAATACACGTATAGGCTGAAACAAGACACGTAAGATAGAAATGGAAATATTTCAGGTTGCCTCAGTGGCCCAGTTGGTTGAGCATCTGGCTTCGGTTCAGGTCATGGTCTCATGCTTCATGAGTTTGAGCCCCACATCAAGCTCACTGCTGTCAGCACAGAGCCCACTTTGGATCCTTTGTCCCCATCTCTCTCTACTCCTCCCCACTCATGTTTGCTCTCTCTCCTCTCTTTTTCTATCTCTCAAAATAAATAAAAAGATAAATAAACATTTAAAAAAATTTTTTAAGATACATGTATTTCATACTCTGCTGCACAAAAAGCAATATTGCTTCTAGACAGGAGGCTTTCCCTCACTTCATTTCCTCTCCCTGAATAGCATTGGGGTGCAGTGTTTTCATCTAAGGTCCACAAAGTAATCAATCATCAGATTGTCAAGTCCTTCACCAGTCTGCTGTGTAGACAGAGGGTGTAAGGGCATGAGGAGTGCTGTACGGACAAGAGGACATCTTAGCCAAGTCACTGCTCCTCAGACCCTCAACCTCCTGCTGCTCCTCAGTCTTTAATCTTTCCCCTCTTTGCGAATACTCATCTTAAGTAACTAATCTAAAACATGGGAATAAATACATTCATACTTCCAGCTTTTACAGTATTTGTGATAGAAAAAAACCCCAAAACAATCTAAACACACAAAAGTGGAAGAATATTTAAATAATGGAATACCAACTCAGTAGACTACTATGCAAACAGTTTAAACAATGGTGATAAAGACCATGGAAAGCGGACAAATCAGAGTACCTGCTCTCCTGAGCTATCGGGTGGACCGAAGGTCTGGATACACAAATTAACTTGGCAAGTAACTTATTGATATTACATTACAATACATCACACGTGAAATGGCATCATGTGTTATATTCAGTGTCGTTTCTCTTACTGCAATGCACGGATAAATTGCAACACACACAGGTCATTAGGGCAACATTTTGTCCAGCCCCTGTGCTTGCATCAGTGAGGCATTGCTTCAGACTATCCGTGTCTCCGATTTTCACTGGCTAAACTCATACTTTTAGGATAATATCCCAGAAGAAGTAATAAAAGGGGATTCAGATCTAGCAAGAATGTGGTCCTCTCCCCTTGGTCACACCATCCACTCTGGTTTGGGAAATTAACCATCTAACCACTCTGGTGTAATGGGGTGACATGTTCTTCTGTTGGAACCATTCAGTGACCTTCCCCAACCTTCAAGTGCATACATTAACAATCAATCACTTAAAAATGGTCTAATATGTCAGACAGTTACTCGTGTTAGCAGACTTAATTGGTGTCCTGTCTATGGACCCAGGTATTCTGATATATCTGGGCATGGGCTGAGCATTCTTTCAGGTGTCTCTTTGTTTGAAGGATCAAAAGCCTCCTGGGAAAAGACAGATCTTCAAGATGAAAGGAATAGGTGTTTAGAAGCTTGCACCAAGATTAAAGGGAGGCATCATTATGAGTTCCTATCTCCCTGTTCCCCAAAGGCCTTCCCAAGAGCAGGCTTTCCTGGGCTCTAGAGAGTTCAGAGCTGTAAATAAATTGACCAAGTTTTATGTATGCTCTTATTGTTTTTTGTGGTTTTCTTAAGTTTATATATTTATCTTGAGAGAGAGAGAGAGAGAGAGCAGGGGAGGGGCAGAGAAAGAGGGAGAGAGAGAGAATCCCAAGCAGGGGCTTGAATTCATGAATGGTGAGATCATGACCTGAGCCAAAACTGAGAATCAGACACTTAACCAACTGAGCCATCCAGGTGCCCCAAATCTGACCAAGTTTTTATTCTGGGAAGACATTGTGACTCAGCCATGCTGTCTTAAGATCATGTAGCATGTGTTGCCTGACTATAATGACACCAAGCCCTATAACCCCTGTAGCTATGGCCCCAAATGTTTTTTTTGTTTGTTTGTTTGTTTGTTCGTTTTTTTATTTTTATTTATTTTTATTTTTTATTTTTTTTGCCTTTATTTTATTTTTTTTTATTTTTTATTTTTTTACAAATAGTTTATTGTCAAATTAGTTTCCACATAACACTCAGTGCTCATCCCCAAAGTGCCCTCCTCCATGCCCATCCCCCCCTCCCCCCCACATCCATCAGTCCTCAGTTTTTGTCAGCATTCAAGAGTCTCTCATGGTTTGCCTCTCTCCCTTTCCCCCACCATTTCCGCCCTTCTTCTCCCCCTTGTTCCTCCGTCAAGTTCCTCCTAATCCTCCTATACGTGCAAACATATGATATTTGTCCTTCTCTGCCTGACTTATTTCGCTCAGCATAACACCCTCAAGGTCCATCCATGTTGCTACACATGGTATGGCCCCAAATGTTTTGAAGTCATGAAAACTTAAAAACACAAAGAGCATTGGGCTGGCAGAATCATATTTATGAATGTAAAGAAATATTTGTGAGTCTCCTATATAATTTATAAACTCCAAAATCACAAGTTCCTATCCCTTCTTATGCACATTCCATCCTCAGCTCAACATATTCTGTGGCCCCAGTCTGACTGGGTGTTGGAAGGGATAGACTGAATCTTACAGACCACCTGGCCATGTGATTTATCACCCAAATCAGGAAACCTCTGAGGTTGTAAAGGAGCACTATCAGAATTACCCCAGGACGGCAAGTGTGAGCCAGGACTGTCTCAGGCAGACCGACATCTGATCACCCTCTGAAAGAAGGAGAGAGAGAATATTTGTGTCTCTAACTTCAGCCTTTTGCTCCAATCAACTTTTTATCTTATCAGATGTTCTTGCTCTTTTAGGTACATCTTTGGCCACTCAGAGCAAAACTCCAGGCTTTTTGAGGCATTTTGATGAACCCTGCCAAAACTAGAAAGTCCTAAGTAAAAATCCTACCTATGTTTACCATTGACCTTTCCCACCTGTACTCTTACTTAACAGAGATTCAGAAAGACATGTTTCAAAACATCCTAACAAAAAAGGGTGCAAGTGGCTGGCCACTCAAAAGAATCCTCCCTTACAGAGCTGCCTCTTGTTGGTCCAAAAATAATAATAATTATTATTATTAAGTGCCAGGCACACTTGTATGTATTGGGTGACATGGCTTTTAAAAACACAGGACCGGCACCCAGCTCAGGGGATCTTACATGAAATGAGGGAGGCAGAAAATGAGTAAGTGAGCAAATAGATCACTGGGGGACTACTCGACAGAGGCGTCACCTCAGGGGTAGGTGGAGGAAGAGTCTACTCCAGAAAGAGAGGTCTGGGAAGGCAACTCTGAGAAGTGGCATTTGATCTGACTGCAGGACCTACACTGGCCAATGTGACAAGCCCATTTCACAGATCAACGTCAATTTCCTTTCTGGCCCCGCACCACCTTTTCTTGTTTCCTCCCAGTTTGCGAAGATCACGTGTGTCAATGGCTGTGGTTTTCTCACGAAATAGAATGACTACAGATGAAAAGCAAAAGGGATTTCACTGCACACTGCAGAAATCATGGGAAATGGAATTATCACCATCAGTGAGCACAAGGTGGCCCCAGGGTGCCTGAATGAGCAGCTCCTGAGTGTGATTTTAATCGTGGACAAGGTTCTGTGCTCCTCACACGGTCCTGGGGTCAGGGATTGGGGGCATCTGTACCCAGAGAATTCCTGAGGACAGGCACGCTCGCTGGGCTTAGCTGACCACAGTGTTTACTCAGGGCAGCTTGGAGCTCATGTTTACACCAAAGTCAGCCTGAAAGGCAGTTGTCTGAACCCATCATGTTCCTGGCGTCACTCCTAGACTCTGGTGGCGGTGGCCGCCTGCCCCACTGACAGAGCCATTCTTGTGGTTAGGTTACTCCCTTGTTCAGTATCTATTGCCTCTGCTGGAAGCTTTGCACTGCAATTTCTGATCCTGCTGTTCTTGACTAACCAGAATAATCGAAGCCTCTCTCTTCCGAGCACAAGCCACAAGTCACTGTCAGCAGCAACAAGCTGGTGCTGATCATAAGCTTTCCGTACCCCTCTTGCTCTCCGAACTCCAGATCAGGATCCCTGCCCTCCTCTCCACATGCTGCAACATGTGATTTTTGGAAATGTTACCAAACAACGACAAAAAAAGTCTGAATAGGGCCCAGCAAGAGCCAAAGGTAACGAAGTATGTCCCACTTTTCAGCCTGGGTTTGTTACCGCGCCCAAATGTGGCTTTGTCTTTTACAGTATTTAGATCATATTGTTGACTCATATTCCATAGAACAGATTCCATTTACCCAAGTAGCCTCTTCTATTCACCACTGCCCTTTTCACTCACCATCCCTCCTTTTCTCTCCAGGAACCGCCTGCCCAAAGCCAGCTTTCCTAAGGGCACACTTAAGTGGACTATTGTTCACAGTTAATCTACTCGATTGTTCTTTATTAACTCTCCTTTGATTGCTTTCAGATGTTTTCTTCTACTTGTCAAGATAGGTGATATCTTCTTCATTCCTGTTTTACATATTAAAATATTGCTATTGGCCATATCATTTGGATCCTCAATAGATTTTTATTTCAGGAATTCTTACCACTTGACATCCAGGTAATGTCCGGTAACAACAGCAAACCCAACTCATAAATCGCACTTATTATATTCCAGGCAAGGCACTGTTCTAAGTAGTTTACACTCACTAACTCATCAAATCCCCAAAACTCTAACAAGTAGGTATTATTATAACAATTTGCAGATGAAGAAACAGAATCACAGAGTTAAGTAACTCACTCTGTGTCACACAGTTAATAATGCTGAGCCCATAGCATTTCTTCCTCAGCACTCACTTAACAGTAAAATTTCACCTTGTTTTTGTTCATGTTTAATCACCATCAAATTCCTATCGAAATCTTTTCTAAAACAGGAGAAAAAGATCACACCAAAATAATTATAAACATAGTCAAACGGGGACCAGTCTTTCCCTTTGGATTGAATGATTGAATTGTTTGTACCACTGCTCTCCCAAGAGAATAAGTGGTTCCCTTCTAGAGAAATGACTTGGACACATTAGCTTCTCCAAGGTCTCTGGGCTACGATTGAACTTATCAACATTTAGGAGATTTGGGGGAGGTTGGGGTCGGAGTTCTATAGCCTGGCAGATCCGACTTTCCACAGTCTGCCTCCAGCTTCCTTCTACCTATTCTCGTCTCTCGCTCCTTCACCATGTCACCCGTCCTGTGGACTGCTGCTCATACCTGTGCTCAATGCCATTAGCCCAGAATACACTACCCATGCCCCCACCAATTTTTCTCTCACTTTTAATTTTTATTTTTCTCAAAGCTATACATGTATATGATTTTTTAAAATAGTTCTAGGGGTGCTGAGTGGCTCAGTTGGTTAAGCACCCAACTCTCGCTTTTGGCTCAGATCATGAGCTTATGGTTCATGAGATCAAGCCCCACGTCAGACTCTTCTGTGCTGACAGTGTGGAGCCAGCCTGGGATTCCTTCTCTCCCTCTCTCTGCCCCTCCCCTGCTCTCTCTCTCTCTCTCAAAAACAAAATAAGCTTTAAAAAAATAAAAATAGTTCTATAAATCTTACAGTGAAGAAAAACAGTCATCCCCTGCCCCATTTTTCCCCACCTCCCAAATCTTAACTACTTTCAAGTCTTTTAACCATGTTTTCTCTATATTTCTATTAATGTATGTTAAGTGGATTATGTTCACTTACAAGTAACAGAAAACCTTTCTAGAGTGACTGAAACAAGCAAAGAGTTTACTTTGTATAAAAAGAAGACTGCACATAAACATTCCAAGGCAGGCGTAAGTCTGGACAGGTTCTTCAGAAACCAGGCTCGTTCTACCTTTCTAGTCTACCATCCTTGCTTGTGACATCCATCCACAGTGTCACAAGATGGCTGCTCTACATCCAGGCACTGTATCCACATTCCAGGAAAAATTAAGAATAGGGAAGGACAGAGCTATCTTTCCTAGTAAGACTCTGCCTTTTATTTGAAAAAGAATATCCTCTGTATAAACTTCTTCCCATGTCTTCCTTAATTATAGTCTTTTCAAAGTTATTTGTTAGGGACTGGGGTGTTCCGCTGCTTCACACAGTGTCTATTTCCTCCAGATTCCTTTTTTTCTCTTTGTGTCTTTGTCATTTGTTACTGATATGTCTTTAATATTGGAAACTTTCTCTGTGTCTTGGAATCCTCGTCTGCTCATTCATATTTAAGAGTAAATCTCATACAATGTGGTTGGAATTTCTGTGTACATGGCAGGACTTGTGGATGGGGGCTCCACTACAAGGAAGTTTGGCTGTAGTTGTCACTGGACACACACAGTTGGTAGTATCTGAGGGTCTTTTCTCTCAGGCTGCTCAGCTTCCCCAGAGAACTCCAATATTCTACTTGGGGTATGGGAGTTTGATTCCCAGCACCCTGAATAGGACTGGGGAAGGTTCTAGGGTATCTCACTATCCAGCATGTAGCCTCCAGCCCAGTGTCCCTGAGTCCAGAGCACATGTAGTTGGGATGTCTTCACAGAGTAACCATACGGTCTTCTGCCACAGTAGAGGAGCAGTAGTCGCCTAATGGGATGGGATGGGGAGGAACCCTAACCACTTCTCCTGCAGACTTTCAACCCATCCTCTGATCCCAGCTGCACCTGCATCTTCTGAGATTCCTGTGGCTCTAGGTCCTGAGTGAGCCATTCTGGGAGCTGTTGCCAAGGGCAGCAGCATCCTGGTCCTTCCCTCTCTGCCTGCTTGTGTTTCCAGTATCCTTACTGTGCTAGGTCAGTTCTCACTCATCCAAATAATTGTTTGGCTTCCAGAACAGATCACATTGATCTCTACTCCTGATTTATCGTTTGCAATTTAAAAACAAATTTTAAATCAGTATATGGTTGTTTGGGGATTCCAGAGGAAGCAGAGGTCAATCCACCAAATTTACCCACAAGTCAGTTTTGGGGTATCATGAATACAGAGTCATCCCTCAAGGCCAAGTGCAAATGTCTGCTCTTCTGCAAAGCTGTCCACACTTCCTCTCCACTTTTTTCACCCTATAAATTAATGGCTTCCTTTCATGTTTCCACACAACTTCCATCACCCCTCTTAGCATGGCATCACCATACCACAATAAGGACTCCCCCGGCTCTCCTCTGGCTAGACAACAAGCTCTACAAAAGCAGAGATGGTTCATCTTTGTATTCCTACTTCCTGGCTCTCTGCTGACCCAAGTAAGTTCTTTACATATTTTTGACAGCTTAATGAAGCTTGATATTAAAAATAATGGACTAGAGGGGCACCTGGGTGGCTCAGTCGGTTAAGTGTCTGACTTAAGCTCAGGTCATGATCTTGCCGTGAGCAAGTTCAAGTCCTGCATCAGGCTCTGTGCTGACAGCTTAGAGCCTGGAGCCTGCTTCAGATTCTGTGTCTCCTTCTCTCTCTGCTCCTCCCCCACTCATGTTCTGTCTCTCAAAAATAAATAAATGTTAAAAAAATTTTTTTAATAATAATAACGGACTAGAAAGCAAGGCCTTCAATATGCCAATCTGAGCTACAGCACTCAAATAGTTATCACCTTGTGTGTATGTCTTAGTCAGCTGAGGCTGCTACAAAAAAATTCCATAGACTCCGTAGGCATAAACATTTATTTCTCACAGTTCTAGACTCTGGGAAGCCCAAGATCAAGGGGCCGACAGACTCAGGTAATGGTGAGACCCCTCTTCCTGCTTTTTGCCTAGTACCACCTCCTTATTCCTGCTCCCTTTGCCTGTAAAATCTCTTGCCTTGTATAGCTTGTCAGAGCTCTTATCTGCTAGATTGGATGCTGCCTGATTCATGAATTGCTGAATAGAGCCATTAAGATCTTTGAATTTCTAGCAGTGCTATTGCTGGGTCATAGGGGAGTTCTATTGTTAACTTTTTGAGGAACCTCCACATTGTCTGTGTCCATCAGCAGATGAATGGATCAAGAAGATGTGGTTAACCTATACCATGGAATACTACATGGCAATGAGAAAGAATGACATCTGGCCATGTGTAGCAACATGGATGGAACTTGAGGGTGTTATGCTGAGCGAAATAAGTCAAGCAGAGAGGGACAAATACCATATGTTTGCACGTATAGGAGGATTAGGAGGAACTTAACGGAGGACCGTGGGGGAGACGAAGGGGGGGAATGGTGGGGGAGAGGGAGAGAGGCAAACCACGAGAGACTCTTGAATACCGAGAACAAACTGAGGGCAGATGGGGGGGTGGGAGGGGAAGGGGGGTGATGGGCATGGAGGAGGGTACTTGTGGGGATGAGCACTGGGTGTTATATGGAAACCAACTTGACAATAAACTATTAAAAATTAAAAAAAAATTTTTTAAAAGAAAGATTAAAAAATAAAATAAAACAAAGACTATAATGAGATGAAGAAAGGCATTATATCGTAATTAAGAGGTCTATAAAGAAAGATCTAACAATTGTAAATATTTATGCCCCGAACTTGAAACACCAAAATATATAAATCAGTTAATAACACACATAAAGAAACTCATCAATAATAGTCCAATAATAGTAGGGAACTTTAACACTCCACTTTCAACACTGGACAGATCATCTAGGCAGAAAATCAACAAAGAAACAAGGGCTTTGAATGACACACTGGACCAGATGGACTTAACAGATATATACAGAACATTTCATCCTAAAGCAGCACAATACACATGGAACATTCTCCAGAATATTATTTATTTATTTATTTATTTATTTATTTATTTATTTATTTTTTCTGACAGAGAGAGAGAGAGACAGTGCAAGCAGAGAAGGGTCAGAGAGAGAGGGAGACACAGAATCTAAAGCAGACTCCAGGCTCTGAGCTAGCTGTCAGCACAGAGCCTGACGTGGGGCTCAAACCCATGAACCATGTGATCATGACCTGAGCCGAAGTTGGACGCTTAACCAACTGAGCCACCCAGGTGCGGAACATTCTCCAGAATAGATCACATAGGGGCACCTGGGTGGCTTAGTCGGTTAAGCGTCCGACTTTCACTTGGGTCATGATCTCGCGGTTCGTGGGTTCGAGCCCCGCGTCGGGCTCTGTGCTGACCGCCAGCCCAGAGCCTGGAGCCTGTTTCAGTCTGTGACTCCCTCTCTCTCAGACCCTCCCCTGCTCATGCTGTCTCTCTCTCTCTCCTAGAAATAAAATAAAAAACATTAAAAAAAAAAAAAGAATAGATCACATACTGGGACACAAATCAGGCCTCAACTAAGTACAAAAAGACTGAGCTCATACCGTCATATTTTCAGACCACAACACTCTGAAACTTGAAATTAACCACAAGAAAAAATTTGGAAATCAGATAACACCACAAAAATACAAACAATTATAAGAGAATATTATGAAACATTATATGCCAACAAACTGGGCAAACTGAAAGATATGGATAAATTCGTCAACACATACAAACTACCAAAACTGAAACCAGAAGAAACAGAAAATTTGAACAGACCCAAAACCAGCAAAGAAATTGAATCACTAATCAAAGGTCTCCCAATAAATGAAAGTCCAGGGCCAGATGACTTCCTAGAGGGATTTTATCAGACATTTATTTATTTTTTATAATTTTTTTTAATGTTTGTTTTTGAGAGAGAGAGAGCGCATGCGCATGAGAAAGGGAGGGGCAGAGAGAGAGAGGGAGACACAGAATCGGAAACAGGCTCCAGGCTCTGAGCTGTCACCACAGAGCCTGATGTAGGGCTCTAACCCACAGACATTGAAATCATGACCTGAGCCAAAGTCAGACATTTATCCAACTGAGACACCAAGGCACCCCTACCAGACATTTAAAGAAGAGTTGATATCTATTCTTCTCAAAGTATTCGAAAAAATAGAAATTGAAGGATGACCTCTAAATTAATTCCATGAGGCCAGCATTACCTTGATACCAAAACCAAATACCCCGCTATAAAGAAGAGTTACAGGCCAATATACTAGATGAAAACACATGCAAAAATTATCAACAAGATACTAGCAAATCAAATCCAACTGTGTATTAAAAGAATTATTCACCACAATCAAGTGGGATTTATTCCCTGGTCTGCAGGACTATTTGCAAGTCAATCAATGTGATACACCATATTAATAAATGTTTGTTTGTTTATTTTGAGAGAGGGAGAGCACATGCATACAGCAGAGGAGCAGAGAGAGAGAGAGAGAATCACAAGCAAGTGCTCGATTTCATGACTAGAAGATCACAACCTGAGCCAATATCAAGAGTCTGACTGAGCCACCTAGGCACTCTGTGATTCACCACATTAATAAAAAAAAAGGGTAAGAACCATATGACCCTCTCAATAGACCCAGAAAAAGCATTTGACAAAATACAGCATCCATTCTTGATAAAAACCCTCCACAAAGTAGGGATAGAGGGAACATAGCTCATCATAAAGGCCAAATACAAAAGACCCACAGCTAATATCCTCAATAGGGAAAAACAGAGCTTCTACTCTACATTCAGGAACAAGGGATGTCCATTCCCACCATTGTTATTTAACATAGTATGGGAAGTCCTAGCCTCAGGAATCAGACAACAAGAAATAAAAGGCATCCAAATCAGCAAGAAAGAAGTCAAACTTCCACTATTTGCAGATGACATGATACTCTATAGAAAACCTGAAAATGTCCACCAAAAAATTCCTAGAACTGATACATGAATTCAGCAAAGTCACAGGATACCAAATTAATGTAAAGATACATGCTGCATTTCTATACACCAATAACGAAACAGCAGAAAGAGAAATCAAGGAATTGATCCCATTAACAATCGCACCAAAAAAACCGTAAGATACCTAGCAGTAAACGTAACCAAAGAGGCAAAAGATCTGTACTCGAAAATCTATAAAACACTTATGAAAGAAAATGAAGATGACATGGAGAAATGGAAAAACATTCCATGCTCATGGATTGAGAAAGGATCTTAGCTGTATGACAAATGTATAACACAATCTCACCGAGGGGTATTGGGGAAAGGTGCTGACCTAAGTAACTTTGGAAATGGATGGAGCCTATAAAATCAAAGGTAGAAGGAACTGTACAGAAGCACAATACTCTAGTTGATAACATTGTTTTCAATTTGTAAATTGGGTGTAGAACTCAACAGCTGTGATGGCGTTATCTCTTATACTAGAAATGATTAAGTAACAGATAGCAGAAGGTCAAGCTGGCACGGGTGGAGAGGGAACTCACAGGTAAGCAAGAGCCCAGAATGATCCACGTGGCCATAAATGCAAATTGGAGACATCAGTCAGAAGTCACATTTAGCTTCAGGGAGATACAGGTGATTACACATGGAAACATTCCAAGGTGGTGCATGGGTCTGGGCAGAGAAGTCCCGGTTGCCCTTTCCAGCCCTTTTTGGTGGACCATCCTCTCTATGGAGGCCACAACTCCAGGACCCATCTGGGGAAGGATCCTTTTAAGAAGACCCCAGATCAGCTTCCTTCAGCACATTCCACTTCTCATTCCTGCAAACCCAAACCTTGGTCTCACTGTTGACTTAGGAACTCCCAACTCTCACACAGCCAGTGACCTCACTGCTCTCTGACCAGCAGGAGGAACAGCCACATCTCACCTTTAGATTTCTGTCATAAAGAATTAGACACTTGCTGTGTGCCCCAAATCTCCAGGGTACACTCACTGAGTTCTCCAAGGGTCTTCTTGGAGCCCCATCTTATGGGGTGAATTGTGACCCCCCCCAAAAAAAAAAGATATGTTGAAGCCCTAACCCCAGACACCTGGGAATGTGACCTTACCTGGAAATAGCATTGCAGACGTAATCAAGTTAACACAAGGTCCTACCGTAGTCGAGTGGGTTCTGAATTCCATCTGACTGGTGTCCTTAGAAGAAGAGACAGACACACACAGGGACAAGACGTGACGACAGAGGCAGAAATTGGCATGACGCTGCCACAAGACAAGGAGCGCCAGGGATTGCCAGGCACCACCAGAAACTGGAGAAGACAGAAAAGGACCCTCCTTTAGAGCCTTCAGAGGGAGCCTGGCCCTAACTACGCTTTGATTTCAGACTCGGAGCCTCCAGAGCTGGAGACAATAAATACCCATCACTTTACGCCGCACACTTTGTGGTACTGTGTTATGGCCTCCCAGGAAACCAACACACCCCCTCTGTTACCTGGGTTGAAATAAAAGGCATCACCCCACCCTTCCTGCCGGAGAAGGAGAAACGCCACAGCGCTGACCGCTCTCTGCAGAAAAACCCTCCTCTTCCTCACCTCTTGCACCTCAATTCCACTCCAGGCTGGAGGTTTGTGGTTCGCTAACACACAGCTCACCTGGGGCCATTTCCTGTGCGAGCCTCACACACAAAGTGCTCCCCGCTTCAAAACATGGGGAGGACCAGGGCCTTGTTTTTGGCTTTGGGGATCCCTGTTGAAACTGTGGTTTTCATAGCTTCATTTTAATATCTTGCTGCATATTATATTCAATTCAGCCTCTCCTATTTGCTGGATTTCTTCTTTGCCTCTTAATTCAATCAGAATATTTGGGCCAGAATATAGCACAGATTTCCTGCATGGTATCATGCTGTGGCCTGCCCCCTAAGGTCCACAAGCTGAAGCCACATAAGCCCCAGGACCCGAAGTCCCACTCCAAACCCTGCTCCAGAGAAAGGCAGAAACATCTGAAGGGCTCTGGCAAGATAGCCCATCTGCTCCACGTTAAGTTGGTTTCCTCACTAATTCTTGGTATCCTCGGGATTCTGAAACTGAGATATAAAACTTCCTTGACCACTTCCTTCTTTTCCCAGCACCTTCAGAGACAAAATTCCTTCCCCAGCACACGGGCTCTCCCAGCCACAATGACTGCATTCTCAGCTCTGAACCCCAGCCCCAGGAGATTAGATTTTAACCATCTCTGCTCAACCCTTGACTCATCCTTTGAAGAGAAAGCTTGGCTATTGGATCGGGTCTGTACCTATTCCTAAGGAGTAGCATTCATATCTCACCTACCTTTCTCCCTTCCCTCCCCACCCATTGTGACCCACTTCAGAGACCCACAGGACACCAGACCTCCCTCCTGCTGGATGTGACTAGACAAGCATGAAGACTCAACTGAGCTGTGGCCAACCACCGCTACTCAGAAAATGAGCCTCTGCATGAAGGTGATACTGCAGATGTCAGAGCACACAGACAGAAAATATCTGGGTCCTTGGGGCACCTGCATGGCTCAGTCAGCTAAACATCTGACTCTTGATCTTGGCTCAAGTTGTGATCTCACAGTTCGTGAGATCAAGCCCTGTGTTAGGCTTTGTGCTGACAGTGTGGAGCCTGCTTGAGATTCTCTCTTTCCTTCGCTCTCTGCGCCTCCCCTACTCACACACTGTCTCTCCCTCTCAAAATAAATAAACAATAAATTAAAAAAAAACAACACCTGGATCTTTGAAGACCACATGAGGCATTGTATCAACCAGCCCTGAAATCCACCATATCCTCAGACTTCTGTTATGTAAGTTCAGTATGTTCAATGTTCTCATTAGTTAAGCCAGTATGGGCTCGGATTCTTTTTTCTTTGCAACTAAAACACCCTATCGGATCCACCCTCAGCTTGGACCAACGATCAGACTCATGGCTCCACACACTTGTCACCAGGTGTCCAACTGAGTGTGCGTGTTTGTCTACACATCTACCTAAACACCTTGGAAAACATAAAATGCCAAGTGAAACTTCTAGCATAAGGACCACCTGGGTGGCTCAGTCAGTTAAGTGTCTGACTCTTGATTTCAGCTCAGGTCATGACCTCACGGTTTGTGAGTTTGATCTCCATGTCGGGCTCCGCATTGATAGTGTGGAGCCTGCATGGAATTGCCTCTGTCTCCCTCCCTCCCTCCCTCCCTCTCTCTCTTCCTGCCTCCCCTTCCCTCCCCCACTCTCTCTGTCAAATAAATAAACTTAAAAAAAATAAAATCTTTAAAACAAAGAAACTTATGGGGCACCTGGGTGGCTCAGTCGGTTAAGCATCCAATTTCGGCTCAGGTCATGATCTCACAGTTCGTGGGTTTGAGCCCCTCGTCGGGCTCTGTGCTGACAACTAGCTCAGAGCCTGGAGCCTGTCTTCAGATTCTGTGTCTCCCTCTCTCTCTGACTCATGCTGTCTCTATCTCTCTCTAATGTTAAATAAAACATTAAAAAAACTTTTTTAATAAATAAAAAAATAAAAAAAAGAAACTTCTAACATGAATTTTTGTATTTGCATACTCTACAATGTGTCAATAAATCAAATAGTGACAGACACAACAAATATGTCATAACTACAAGTGTGCACATGCACACGTGTACACACACACACACAAATATAGATTCCTTAGCATAATCTTAACTAGAGGGGAAAAAAATCAATGTTTTATGTCACAAATAAATGATACTTTACCAAAATTACTTTAATGGTATCCCCCTCTGGCATTAAAAAATAAATGCTTTTGTGTATACTTTTAGGATGGGGTATAAAAGCCATCCTTTATTTATAACCATTAGAAGCCTAATAAAAATAATGAGCAAAAGTTGTGGTAAGCAGACATGACACTGACGTTATCACAATGACCCACACTCCGTATGAGTACATCTGTCTATCAGCACTGCTCTGCTATGGTCAGACTCATGTAATGCCAACCATCTGATTGCAAACTGAAAATAATCAAATGACAATGGGTGTCTCCAAAGAGTCACGGATTCAGACTATGAAATGGAATTTTACACGTTAACATTTTTATCCCATGGTCTAACTGTAATACAGCTTTGCTCTATATCAAAGTCAAAATTGAATTTTAACACTGAATGTTAACATTTGTATATTTTACTAATTAAGAACTAAGGTATTTTATTTGTAAACCACTAGAATTGTTCCACCGATAGAACTAGAAGGTCAAACTGGGACCTGAATCTGGTTCCTACACTGTTTGTTAATATGGTCATCAGAATCCTGAAGCTCTCATACATTTTCAAGTTGTTGATTCCACATTACTGTCACAGTTTGGTTTTGAAACAAATGTGTCTCAAATGTTCACAGATGTTAGAGTTCAAAAACTCACATTTAAGGCACATACATTCTTTGGCAGTAATAAAGTATATACTGGACTTTTGAAGAATTTACAGAACACTCCAGAAAACATTTGTATAAAGAAAAAAAGTAACTTGACATCTTAACTGAAGTCGGCCTTGTGACAATTACAAAAGACTAAACAAAATTAAGGCACTTATTATCATCTAAATAAACACCAGTAAGTTTTAGATAAACTATCTAATGAATAGTCTAAAATATAACACAATGGTGAACACCATCGCCCAATGCAATTTTAAAATATTTTACTTAAGTGGAAAATGAAAAGCAATAGTCTTGGCATTTGCCCAAGACATGCATTCTCAAATACTTGTATTTATTTACCAGAACTATATAGAATCTTTCATCTTAAGAATTCCAACTTAATGTTAAGAATCTTGACAATAACCAGAGGCAAGCATACTGCTTGATTGTCCTCAGAGATCTCCATAAGAAATTATGTACCCATCAAAATTTAAGGACTAGCTTAAAATAAACAATTACATTTAAGGAATAACTTCTCTCCCTCCTTGCCTCCCTCTCTCTCTCTCTCTCTCTCTCTGTCTCCCACACATACAAATACACCCTCCCCCGGACCTCCCCCACCCAACACACACACACACACACACACACACACACACACACACACACACACACAGAAAGAAAAAATACCAAACTGATTATTTGGGTGTGAATGAATAGGCAGTAAGTAACTATTTAGCCTCAAGTTTTTAAGCCACAGTTCTCTGATCTATACTTGGTCACCCTTCACTTCTTTCCACACAAATTAGTAAATTATTACCTGTTCGCATTTCAGTTGTAATGCAAAAAAATTTAATGTAAGCACTTTCTGAACTATTGAGATGTCCCCTTTACATCCAAGAAAACAAGGAGACTTCACCTACAGTTGGGCTTATCAATTAGATGGTCATAGAGTGATACCACTTTAAGTTTGGGGAGTGAGGCAGAAATGAATTTAATAGATAAATAAGGAATTTTTAACCCAGTAAAGGTAAAGGATGAATTGCATTGCAGATGGCAGGGAGAATATGTATTTTGCCATATCTTGAGTAAGAAGAACGTTAGAAGAACTGCATCGCCTTAGGGAACAGTGTGCAATCCTGCCAAGGGAAACGGGGGCGGGGCAGTGTTCACGTGGAAGGCACAGTTTAGGTTCGCTGATGCGGCTCCTTTGAACTATATCAGCTTCATAGTTGTGTTTGCATTAAATGATGTATTTATTTGGCTTTATAGTTGTGTAAGATCCATAGAGGTAGAGATTTTTATATAGATTTGTATTTTTACATATGTGAATATGTAAAAGTTGGGATGCCGGGTGGCTCAGTCAATTAAGCATCTGACTTCAGCTCAGGTCATGACCTTGCCATTGGTGATTTCGAGCCCTGCATCGGGCTCTATGCTGACAGCTCAGAGCCTGGACCCTCCTTCGGATTCTGTCTCCCTCTCTCTCTGCCCTTCCCCTGCTCATGTTCTGTCTCTGTCTCTCTCCCTCTCTCTGTCAAAAATAAATAAACACTAAGAAGAAAAAAATTGTTAAAGAATCATTTAAGTTAAAAAGAAAACACTCAACTGAGTCTCCTGAATTCTTCCATTTACACACATGCACGCACGCACGCACACATGCACACAAATGGGTTTTCTTATCAAATCTTACCATTCCCCTGAAATCTTCTTGTCTGACTTACCAACAAATTGGCAGAGAGGGAACATTTCAGAGAGTTGCTACATCATAACAAAAGCTGAGTGCCACGGCCCACATCTTGTTGGCACAAAATCCAGTCTTGCGGCGTATTCTGAAACATAGATTTTCTCCAATAATATAATTGCCTGTGGCTCTGCGAACACAGGTTTCATGTATGGCTCCAGCATTATGGCAGCAAAGAAAATAGAAATTATCACACTGATCCAATGTATTCATTCATCCAGCTGATATTTATAAGTACACAGGGGAGCAGAGTGGCTGCTGGAGACACAATGCTGATTTTTAAAACAGCCCCATGACCCTTGCCTTCATGGAGCATATGGTTTAAGGGAGGGAGTCACTACTAACCAAACGATTGTGCAAAGACAGTAAAAGCCACTGTGGCGTGTGTTCTGAAGTCACCCCCTGCCATGAGGAAGGGGTACAGATAACCAAGGAAGTTCTCATCAACCTAGTTCTGTTGCCAAAAGGGGCCCTTGTTCTGACCTGAAAGTGGATGTAGACCAGCTTTCTGGCAGTCAGCACAAAGAACATGGCCTTGGAGGTCACACGAGTCACATTTTTCACAGTCTTATCTGAAAACCAACCAGCTACTCGGGGACATAGCTGACCTGATACGGCAATCTGAAGAAAAAAAAATTCCTGTTCATCTACTGGAAGGAGGAGGAAGAGAAGAGGAAGAGGAAGGAGAAAAGGAAGGAGAAGAAAGAAAAAAGGAGAGAGGAAGGAAGGAAGGAAGGAAGGAAGGAAGGAAGGAAGGAAGGAAGGAAAGAAAGGAGGGCAGAAGGAAGGGAGAGAGGAAGGAAAGGAGGGAGGGAGGGAAGAAGGGAGAAAGAAAGAAGAAGAAAAGAAAAGAGGTTGCCTGGCCAGCTTGGTCAGTAGAATGTGTGACTCTTGATGTTGTAAGTTCGAGCCCCATGTTGGATGTAGAGATTATTTAAAAATCAAATCTTAAGGGGCACCTGGGTGGCTCAGTCAGTTAAGCTTCAGACTTCAGTTCAGGTTACGACCCAGCAGCTCATGAGTTCGAGCCCCCCATCAGGCTGTTCTGCTGTCAGCACAGAACCTGCTTTGGATCCTCTGTTCCCCTCTCTTTGCCCCTCCCCTGCTCTCTTTCTCTCTCTCTCAGAAATAAATAAACATTTAAAAATAAATAAATAAATCTTTTAAGAAGAGAGGGGGAGGAGGACGAAAACAGTGAGACACAAGTTGAACAACATATTCCTCACCCACACCCTCCAATGGCTCTCATCTTATTCAGGGCAAAAGCCAAAGTCCCCCCAGAGAACAAGCCGATGTAAACAGTGCCCCCACCCCAGCCTCATAGCCCCCTGATACCCCCTTGCTCTCCAGCCACACTGTTCTCCTGGCCATTCCCAGAACACACCAGGAACTCACTTCCACACCAAGGCTTTAGTGGGGTGCTCTTCACCTACCATCTGTACCCCTACTTGCTTCAAGGGTTCACTCAAGAGACACCTCCCCAATGAGGCCCACCATGAGCACATTCTTAAATATACCGCCTTCCCCCACATTCTTATTCTGTTTCCATAGCACTCTCGCCTTCTAATGTATTAAATAATTTACTTACTTTGTGTGCTTTGTTCATTGCTCCATCACCAGCAATAGGAATTGTGCCTGGCGATAATAGTCAACAAAGAAGGTCTACAGAAGACTAAAATATTGCAGTGCACATAAGCAGTGATCCAATCGTCTGCCTCGTCCACGATGGAGTCCAGAGAACAGGTGGACTGCCTCACCTTTGTTATAATTTTTGTCATAATGACAAGGAGGAAGCAGGTGATGGCGAGAGATCAGAGCCTATCACTCATGAAGTATCTCTATGTGATGTACTAAGCACTCAAGCCTCATATAAATGTCCACAAATATTATTTCTTGATTTTTATAAATATTGGTCAGCAGAGAGTTTGGGGTTTTACTCTGAGAACTATCTAAAGAGTAAATTACAGTTCACAGCAGCACTCTCCACAATAGCTAAAACATGGAAAGAGCCTAAGTGTCCATCAACGGACGAATGGATCAAGAAGATGTGGTTTATCTATACCATGGAATACTGCATGGCAATGAGAAACAATGAAATCCGGCCATGTGTAGCAACACGGATGGACCTTGAGGGTGTTATGTTGAGCGAAATAAGTCAGGCAGAGAAGGACAGATATCATATGTTTGCACGTATAGGAGGATTAGGAGGAACTTGACGGAGGAACAAGGGGGAGAAGAAGGGCGGAAATGGTGGGGGAAAGGGAGAGAGGCAAACCATGAGAGACTCTTGAATGCTGAGAACAAACTGAGGACTGATGGGTGTGGGGGGAAAGGGGGGAGATGGGCATGGAGGAGGACACTTGTGGGGATGAGCACTGGGTGTTATGTGGAAACTAATTTGACAATAAACTATTTGTAAAATAATAATAATAATAATAAAAATAAAGAGTAAATTACATACTGCAAAGTCCAGGCAGGGCCACACCCCTTCATCATCCAGTGGGTGTAAGTAGGATTTGTAGAATAAACTACAATGTGCGTGAACAGAAGGTGGTTCATTCCACAGGGAGGTGGCCCAGCATCATCATTTTCCCCACAGGACACTTTCTGGGTGCCACACACAGACAGATGGACCGTTGAAGTCCAAGTTGTGGACCATTAAGGATACCCACAATAATTCTCACCAGGCAAGTGTTTTTAAATGAATCTTACCAAATGCTGTTTGTAGTCACTGTTTTTAAAAAGCCTTAGTAAAAGGCCATAAATGTCTTGAAACATTTTAAGCTTTAAGAAGCTTAAATAAATGGAATGGACTATTGTAGAGTGGTTAAAAATGAGTCTTCAAGATGACAGTTTGGCTCTTCAGGGGTACATGGGTGGCTCAGTTGTTTAAGTGCTCTTGATTTAGGCTCAGGTCATGATCTCATGGTTTGTGAGTTCAAGCCCCACGCCGGGCTCGGCACTGACAGCACAAAGCCTGCTCTGGATTCTTTCTCTCCCCCACTCTTCACCCCTCCCCCACTCAAGCTTGCAATCTCTCCCTCTCCAAATAAATAAATTTTAAGAAACATTTAAAGACAAATAAAGTGACAGTTTGAGTTTTCACAGAGACTCTTTTGTTCTGCTCTCTGATAATAATTAGATGTCTGTCTATTAAGACAACTTCTATTTATTGATAATAAAGCCAGGTCATCTACATATGGGATAATGCTTTCTATTCCATTTTCCAGAACCAAAAATATATGCCATGTAGACTGAGGAAAATGCCAGACTAAAATGTGAGGAGACAATAGCTAAAAGGAAGAAGCTATTGAAGGCACCCGTGTTTACTTAGGATGATCGTGAGGCAAGTGTCAAGCCCTGTGATAAGCACTAGGGACACAAAATTAGAGGAAGATCAATTCCCTCCCTGGAAAAACTTGATGCCTCTTAGAGAACACAGACCTGGAAGCCAATTATTATGATGTAAGCCAGTACATACCAGAACAGAGAGGGAGCAGATAGGCTGCAAAGGACTGACCACTTTGGCCGGGGGCATCAGGAAGAGGCACCATTATACAGAACGTAGAGATGAAGTGGATTCTGCCAGGAAGAGAAAGAGGTGGAAGGAACCAGTGGAATATTTAAAGAAACAGGAATGGAGAGTTATCACCTATAGACATGTTATCCCCTTCTAGAGGGAAGAAACTCCTTGGCAGGAGGTTGGAAGGGGAATAAAACCAGTAGGCAACATCGTGACTGACACCCACATATGGTTTCCCTCGACTACACTTGGGGTCCTATTTAAAATGTCTGAACACTACGTGTGGCACCTTGGAACAAAAGATTTGGGGAAGCAAACATGACACAGGAGCTTTGGCCTAAAGGAAATTTTTTTTCAAGGGGTGAGAAAGACATGAAGGAAAACCAGTGCGTTCACACGGCAGAGCACAGTCTCGCTGCGGGCCAAGTCAGAAGCCTTTACAAGACAGTGCAAGTGGGCTAAACACCCTGTCCAAGGCTCTCAAGTACAAAGCAAAGAGAAGGGGGTTTTCCTCACGACGACCATTTGCACAGGGTCCATGATGTGAGGGCTTCTAACTGCAGACACGGCAGCATCTAAGGCAGGTTCTAAGCAGGCATCGTTCTGGATTGTCAGAACCAGAGCCAAGACCAGCCATCTGATCGCATGACCTGTGCAGACCGGAAGACACCAAAGCTCCAAGAGACTCACACTTTGTTTCACGCTCTGCTGTCACCTTCTCAAAATTCCTTTTTTAAAATGTTTATTTATTTTTGAGAGAGAGGAAGAGAGTGCAAGCAGGGGAGGGGCAGAGAGAGGTGGGGACAGAGGATCTGAAGTGGGCTCCTTGATGACGGCAGTTAGCCGAATGAGGGGCTCGAACCCAGGAACTGTGAAATCATGACCTGAGCTGAAATCAAGACTCAGGCACTTAACTGATGGAGCCAGCCGGGTCCCCCTTATTTCACACTCTTGGTGTCACTTTGTCAAAATTCTTGATGGTTTTGTTTTTGAACTTGTGTTTTGGAAATGATGTCTAACAGGACAATAGAGTGTAGAATAAGCAGAGGAGATACACGCAAAGCATGTCTGTCATTCTCTGATGTCCCCTTCACCCCCTCCATGTGAGGCATCTGGCGAGCTCCATGAGCAGATTCCCATGGACTCCTTGGAGTTCAGTTAGATTCAAAGCCAGCACAAGGGAAACATGTTTTGTCTTTGACTGACAGGCTCTTAGAGCCACACTTTCCATTTGAACCAGAACTTGCTTCCAACCTAAAGAAGACAATGGTGTTCTAAGAAATACAAGACCATATTCTTTTTTACTCTTGTTATACTTATACTGTATTAGCTAACGAACTTTGCTGAAAATAGTGACCTAGAAAGTAAAGGAAAGAGATGGCAATTGTCAGGGAGAAAGAAATATACTTCTGTCCAAGATGCTTCTAGTTGAACTAAGAATGAAATTTACTTGAGGCAGATTAACAGAAGAAAAACAAAGATTAAATCCACGCGCACGGAGGCCCAGTGATGAAATGGAGACCTAAAGAGATAACCAAGACAAGACAGTTTTTATGCTTTTTAGACAGAGATAATAAATCTGTGAGGAATTAAAGGGCAAAGAAAACAACTTACAGAGCTTCAATTAGTAAGGAATTCTCAACAGAATTTGGGCCAAGGTAGTAATTAGTAGGAAGTCACAAGAGTCGTTGCAGCCTTCTTGGCTTGAAATTCCCCTTCTCTGGTGATGGGGAGTCTCTCCCTCCTGGGACAGGGAAAGCACCCCTCATGTGGGAGATTTGTTTCCTGCTGTCAGGGGGGCAGAAGGGTCTGCGAGTCCTCGCACTGGCCATTTCTTACGTAACTTGAATTTAAAATAATCTATATGCTACACTGGCCCAGCTTGAGGTGGCCTGCCCGTGGGCCCCACACAATCTATAGCTCTTTTCTTACATCCCTCCTTGCTCAGCAGTGAGCCTGAGCTGAGCAGACAGTGTTGGTATAACATGTGCACATCAGGAAAAATAAAAACAGTTAAGTCAGTTTTGTACAATGTTACAGTCTTCTGTTAAGAACAAAATGCACGTGCCTACACAAAATATGTATTATGCCATTCTAGGTGATTCCACACACAAATTAAATGCTTTTATATTTGCACTGAAAATGAGCATTGCACAATATAAAGATGACTAGTAAAAATTCATGCTAATAATTTAAATTTTTAATTATTCTTTCCTTAGAGTGACATTGACGAGCAAATAAGAAAACATCATGACAAGTCGAGAGAGACTGGAAAATACCAAAAAGCTTTATATTTCAATGCCTTAAGCAGCACTTTTTTTCTTTTTTGAACAAGGGACATTTTCTTTTCTTTGCACTGGGACATAAAATTAGTCATCTCTGGTGTGGGCTCATAGTTTTCAGTCTATATCAATACAGAAAAAATTATAGATATAAGTGTCTGACATATGTATATAGGTATTTTCATATATGTGTGTATATGTGTGAACATGTATGTATCTGTGTGTGTAAATGTGTGTACACATCTATGTGTACCTAGGTGCATATACATGTGTGTATATTGATGATCTACGTGTATATCTGTGTCCATATGTGCTTGTTTATGTGTGTATTTATGTGCGTGCGTGTGTGTGTGTTTACATACACACATTGTACTTACATATTCCTCAGCTCTGTCAGACAAAAAGACCTGGGAGAGGGGCGCCTGGGTGGCTCAGCTGGTTGCGTGTCCGACTTTAGCTCAGGTCATGATCTCATGATTTGTGACCCTCATTGGGATCTCTGCTGTTAGCACGAAGCCTGCTTCAGATCCTCTGTCTCCCTCTCCCCCTCCTCTGCTTGTTCTCTCTCTCAAAATAAATAAATAAACTTAAAAAAAAAACCTGGGAGCAATGACACTCCAAAAACAATGAGTTCATCTGGCTCCTAGATCTGGTTTCAAAATACCATTCTCCACTGAAGAACCCAGAGAACTCTCAGAAGAAATGGCAGATTAAGGGGAAAGGAAAGTACAATATGAGCTTTGCACATGTTGTGCCAGAAATAATGATGGGTGTGTCAGAAGGACACAGAAGACACCCTGAAGTGGTTCTCATGGACTAAGTCTGAAACAAATAGCCCATTGAATGAAATAGCAATTCATCAGTCTACACGGGTATAAATAAATGAGTGAGTAACTGGAAAATTTGATGATAAACATGCTATTTACATAGTCTCAAATACCTCTTCCCCAAAGTCTTGTTAGTTACAAAGGGAAAAAGAATGCCTTTATGATGGAGGTGGCTGCCACCACTGTAATCAAGTGCTCAAAGGTATCAGTAGCCAACCTGCGCCCGCACAAGCTGAATAGGATGTGCCACCTGATAGGAGGTAGTGAAAAGAACACATATCACTTTGGGGCGTTTGGGTGGCTCTGTCAGTTAAGTGCCCAACTTCAGCCCAGATCATCATCTCCTGATTCGTGGGTTTGAGCCCCGCGTCTAGCTCTGTGCTGACAGCTCAGAGCCTGGAGGCTGCTTTGGATTCTGCCTCTCCCTCCTTCTGTACCCCTTGCCTGCTCACACTCTGTTTCTCTCTCTCAAAAATAAATAAACATTTAAAAAAATTTAAAAAACCCACATGTCACTTCTGTGATATTCTTGCCAAAGATGTATAAATTGAATCTAACATAAGGAAACAGATGTATTGAGGGACATTCTACAAAGTAATACCTGTAATCTCAAAAGTATCAATGTTACAGAAAACAAGGAAAGACTGTGGAACATTTCGAGCTTGAAGGATATTAGGAGACAAGATAACTAAATGCAGTGGTGATTCTGGACTGGATCCCTTCCTGTAAAGGGCGTTATTGGGACAATGTGTGAAACTTGAAGGGTATGTGAGAATCACAGAACAGTAACATAAGGTTGTTAATTTCCTGACTTTGAAGGCTCTCTAGTGGCTATGTAGAAGAATGTCCTCGTTTGCAGGAAACACAGATAAAATATTCTGTGATGATGGGACATCACATTGGCAACTTACTTTCAAAAGATTCTGAAAAAAACAAGGTTCTTAAACTATAATTGCAACTTTTATGTAAATTGGAGATTGTTTCAAAAGAAAAAGAAAGAGGTTAAAATGAAAAAAAAGTAAAAGATTATCTGTGCTCAAGTGAACAAAACAAAAAAGTCTTGTCCTCCTTTAATACTTTTTCAACATCCTGAACCCACTCAGGTTTTACAGAAATCCTGCTCTTAGGAAAGTGCATGGGAAGGAGAAAAGTGTGGAAATACCGCCACCTACTGGCCCTAGAGCAAATATATTTAAGGGGATGGGGGGCAGGGTTGGGGCAGAGCAGAGGCCATCCTGAGGTACCCTGTGCACTGGGAAGAGTAGAGCTTTTTACTCAGATTAACTTTTTTTTTTAAAATAGTTTGTCAAGTTGGTTTCCATATAACACCCAGTGCTCATCCCCACAAGTGCCCTCCTCCATGCCCGTCACCCCCCTTCCCCTTCCCCCCACCCATCAGCCCTCAGTTTGTTCTCAGCATTCAAGAGTCTCTCATGGTTTGCCTCCCTCCCTCTATCCCTCCTATTTCCCCCTTTCTTCTCCCCCACAGTTAACTTTTAAAAGCTATCAGAGAGCTCTTGAATGCTGAGAACAAACTGACAATAAACTATTTGTAAAAAATAAAAATAGCAAATAAAAAAGTAAATAAATTAAAGCTGTCAGAAAGCAAAGTAAACAGGTCTTTGCACCTGAGGTCTGCCCAAGAATTCAATCTGACCCTCGGAGCTGGTGGCAGATGGCTCTTTGTGTGTCAGATGAGCCCAGGGAATACTCTAGAATGAGTTTAAGAGGAAGGGATACATTCATGGGGTACAATAAAGACGCAAAACGTCTCCATTCCTCAGAAGCCTTGGAGAAGCTGAATCCTTTGGGGAAAAGAAGAAATAAGAGAACTGGCCCGGGATAAGGTTCCTGGCCACGACCCTGGGAGAGAGACAGCTAACAAGATCTAAACTGGCTCAGAGGGGCAGCTTTATGGGAATTGAGCAATGCAGCTTCCAGGACAGGGGAAGGCTGCATCTCAGCCCACACCCAACCTCCTCGCCTGACATCCAGCTTACCAATCATTATGCAGGGGCCCCAGCTACATTCTCCCTATGGTAGGGTGAACATTGAACCATCTAAAAGTCATTTGTTAATCTTTTGAGATTCCATTTCTACAAAACTAAACAGGGCTCACTACGTGATGTAGCAATTGCTCTCCTTGGTGTTTACCCAAATGAGCTGAAAGCCTATATTCACACAAAAACCTGTACAAAGATGTCTCTTAGGAGCTTTATCCATGGCTGCCAAAACTTACAGGCGACCCAGATAAATTGTGGTACAGCCACATAACGGAATGTGATTCAGCACTTAAAAAGAGATGATCTCTTAAGATAAAAAAAAAGATGTGGAGGACCCTATGACCCAGTAATTGCACTACAAGGTATTTATCCAAGGGATACAGTTGTGCTGTTTCAAAGGGGCACATGCACCCCAATGTTTATAGCAGCGTTATCTACAATAGCCAAAGTACGGAAAGAGCCCAAATGTCCATCGGTGGAGGGGGTGTGGGAGGGGGATGGGCTAAACGGGTAAGGGGCATTAAGGAATCTGCTTTTGAAATCATTGTTGCATTATATGCTAACTTGAAAGTAAATTTTAAAAAGATGTGGAGGAACCTTAAATGCATCTTAATAAATATAAGAAGCCAATCAGAAAAGGCTACATTCTGTATCACGCCAAGTAAATATTCTAGAAAAGGCAAAACCATGGAGAGGGTTAAAAAAGCAACTCAGTGGTTGCCAGGTTTGTGGGGACTCAGAGGACTTTCAGGACAGTGAATATATTTTGTATGATACTTTATGGGGCACCTGGGCGGTTGGGCGTCCGACTTCATCTCAGGTCATGATCTCACGGTTCATGGGTTCAAGTCCCACATCGGGCTCTGTGCTGACAGCTCAGAGCCTGGAGCTGCTTCAGATTCTGTGCCTCCCTTTCCACTCTGACCCTCCCCCAGTTGCACTCTCTCTTTCAAAATTAAACAAACATTGTATGGAGGAGGACACTTGTGGGGATGAGCACTGGGTGTTATGTGGAAACTAATTTGACAATAAACTATTTGTAAAAAAAAAAAAAAATTAAACATTAAAAAAATTATTTTGCGTGATACTCTAATGGTAGATGCCATGTCATTGTATATTTATTAAAACTCATAGAATATGCAACACTGAGAACGAACGCTAATACAAACTGAGGTCTTCGGTGATTATGATTTGTCCATATCAGTTCACTGAATATAGCAAGTGTACCTCTCTGGTGACGAATGTTGACGGTGGGGAGGCAGGAGGAGTCTCGGGGTGGGGGAGGGTAAATGGGAAATCTCCATATTGTCTGTTTAGTTTTGCTGTTAATCTAAAACTGCTCTAAAACACAAAGTCTTATTTTTTAAATTCTATTTCACCAATAACCATGACAACTGAATATAGCCAAATGGTCAGTACACAGATAAATCCTTCAAATGCTGGAGTTGGCACCTAAGATGCTTCAGAGGACAGGACCTGAAGCAGGCAGGCTGACCAGTATCACACAGGTGCTGAGTCCAAGCACCAGGACTGGGACCCAGGCCTGCCGGGGCCTGATTCTCTGTTCTCCTTGGGCCGCGGGTGAAGGCAAGTGGCGGGGAGACAAGCACGCACAAGGCCTTCATGGTCACAGCAGCTCTGCCTTCAAACCTCCTCATGGGTTTTGATAGGTAACTTGGGGAGCTGAACTGAGTCTTGCAAATACATGTATTTATGAGGACTGTATTATACCACACCATTTAAAAAAGATATTTGAATACGGGCCTAGAACTGTGTGCTCAGTAACAAAGACACGAACAAGAACCTTCCGTCCCAGGCCTTCCTAGAGCTCATGTTGCAGTGGGGGCCGAGACAAACCCGGAATTACTGCTGTTAAGGTGAGCACTGAGCGCGACAATGGGACTCGAAACCACACATTCTCTTTCCCTTTCACAGTCTGAGATGTCTTATTCTTTTTAACATTCCAGAAGAATCTGGAGAATTGCACCCATTACTATTAACAAGCACACAGAAGAGCGGGGACTTTACCCAACACGGGTGCACCTCACTTACCTTTCCAAGATTATCATTCGAACAGTCCAGGGAAGATGCGTGAGGTAAGCTCATACTTCCCAATGCCAGAGTGGATAAAAGATCACCAGCCCAGAATTCATGGAAAAATGGAAGTAAACAGTCTATTATCACAAGATGTGCTGTATGTAGTTAAGGCAATATTCTACATCTGGTTAGTGCTCAAAGATGTTACAACTTTATAATTTAGTATAGAAAACACTATGCTATTGGGGCGCCTGGTTGAGCATCTGACTCTTGATTTTGGCTCAGGTCATGATTCCAGGGTCATGGGATCGAACTCCATGTCAAGCTCCACACTGAGCCCGGAGCCTGCTTAACATTTTCTCTTTCTTCCCCCTTCTGTCCCTCTCCACCACTCGTGCTCTAAAATAAATGAAATAAAAATAAAATACTATGCTATTATATTATTAGGTGTTACTACAGATATGCTTGGAGAGATTTCATATGCCTTCTGAATTTTAAGAGTAAAATTTCAACTACCTATCAGTAGTTGGTATCCCTTACCCACAGAAAAGCATTAAAAATAACAAAGCATCACAGGATTATTAATGTTTTGACACACACGCATAATGCAGATGTCTTCTGATGGTTGGTAGATTCTTTTATTAACAATCAAAAAGCTTCACACTTACAATAGGAAAATAAGTGTTTCTCTATTGATTAATTAAATGAAAACTATCCAGGATGTTACAGGATTTTTAATGTGAGCCAGGCCTGATGCGTACCTAAGAAGACAGGACATTAGCTTGTCGAAAGCATTATGTATGACTGAAAATGAGAAACAGTAATTTACAAAACATTTACCTAACAGTAAATTTCCCAAACAGTAGCTCCCCTGAAATCAAACCAGGAAATAAAAATTTGTATTTAGACCTAGTTTTAGAGAGGACACTCACAATACCCATCAATCTTAATTTTATGGTTTTGGTGGTACTTTTTTAAAGGTATTCACCGGAAACTCAAATCACATTTTAAGATCACGAATTTGAGGTGTGCAATAAAACTGTTACACAACAGTTCAAGCAGCAGATCCTACCTCGGGCGATATTCGCCTTGTGTCCTGCTTTCCTCCAGCACTAATCACTATGGGGTCTGACGCACATTTAAGACCAGAGTAGGCACTGCTGATTCGGCCACAAAAATCCCTCCTGGATGAACACCACTTGGTTTATTTCAGAAGCAGCTGCTTTCCTTTTTAATTTATTTTCTACTATGAAAAACAGGGCTAAACAAAATCTTAAGTCTCATTTTCCACTGGATGACTAAAATCTTTATCTGTAATTTATCTTCATCTCTTAAAATCTATCTGATGGGGAGGAGAAACGAAAACCTTAGGGAAGAACAGTGGGCCTTCCCTTGTTCCCTCAACGTAAAACCAAAGCAAAAATAGAGCCCCATAGAAATTTCAACATTGAACTTTTTTGAAATCTTAAGGCTTAATAAAAGTCAAAAAGCACTGTATGAATCAGTAATCTCTGCATATCTTTGTTAGTTCAATATAAACCATGATCTGACAGACTACCTGTGTTTGAAAGCCCATCTTTCAAAAAGGTTCTGTTTTTCTAGATGGTCCATTTAAACAGAGTTCACTGCCTTGTTTATATATACGTGTGTGCATAATACATGTATATGTATCTATGCAGGTATGCGTGTGTATAATGTATACACGTAAGCAGTAATCACATGACTCCCATCTGTGCTCTATGAAAGTCACTGTGCTGTGGTATAGAAAGGGTGGCAATCCTAGTCTTCAAAGTGTTTTCAATCCACAAACACACACAGAGCTATCACTGGTCTCATCGACACTGTTGACAATTCAGAAAGCCTAAGTACTTTCTACTTGAATTCTAAAAGAAAAGTGCCTTAAATTTTTTTTTTAAACTTCAGTCTTCAATATTGAAACTGCTAAGTTACTCCATTTTTCTGTGCCAAAAAAAAAAATAATAATAATAGAATAAATTTGGGGGAAGAAATAATCAACTTAGGAAAACATTCTATTACTGAATAGGCTTAAGAAAAAAAACCTACATAGAAAAAATATTCCAATAGAAGGCAAAACCTATGTGGGTTGCTCTCTACATTATTTGAGTAAGTAACAATTAGAAATCAATGAAAAATTCAGTATCAGAAATGTAAAATAAATTAGGAAGCATCCAATTGATAAATTATACAGCCGGTAAAAATAAAGAGAAAAATGAAACATGGAATGGGTGACAATGTTAAGCCCAATTACAGAAAGGATCCCTGCTACATTTAAACAGTCCCATCTGCAAAACCTACACAGGACTCATTTGACGTGCTGGGTCACTGGATTATGGGTTTCATCTGCCTTTACTCAAAGGACTAAACAATGTAAAGTTTCTACAGTGACTGCACATGTTTTAAAAGAAAAGATCAAAAATAATAGAATAACTCAAAAACAAGTCTTTGAAAAGAAATGTTCCTAGATGGGGACATGCCACTGACCACATCCAGAAACCAACCCCTTCGCCTCTCTGGGAAGGCAGCACCTGATTCAGGCTGGCTCCCCCCGAGGGATGATGCTCATAAGCAGGACTGGAAGTGGGGGGGACAAGTGCCCAGCCAGAATGATCTGTGGCCCCATTCCCAACATCCATGCTATCAACAAGGCCCGAATGTACATAACACAGATTTGTTTGATGACAAAGTTTACACAAAAGTCTATTTCTCCCAACAGAAAAATTCAAACGCACGACTATTTCCTTTCCATAATAAAGCAATTCTCAGTTAGCAATCAAGTTACATATTTTTTAAAGACAAAATGGTGTTAACCCTGTGTAACATGTGACCGAAGATTAATAAAGGCCAATGGGTGATAGCTACCAGAAGTACTAGTAGGCAGATTACTTACAAAAAGAGCAGTTTTCAATAGAAAAACTGAGCATTTCCCTTGGGAAATAAATTTAACCTTTTATAGTTAAACAACTGGGGCAAAGGACCAGGTTTTCTACCACTGCCACACAAGAGGCCCTAAGAAGACAGGGCTGAGATATTCGTGATGGTTTCATGATGACAACTCTAACCTCCTAGCTATTTCAGCTCTTGAAGAAAGTGTTCAATCAAGACTAAATCATACAAAGCAATTATTATTTTCAGTTGCCCAATAATAAAATTTGAAAACAAGAGATTCATAGCATTAAGTCATGTTTATCAAATACTTGAACAAGCTACATTAAGAAATGCTATCACAGAGCAGCTTATTAGTATACTATGGTACTCTGCACTTCTACAAAAAATAGTCGTAAAAAGCTTATTCTGCTCAGTATAATGATAATGTTTTACTTTTTGCAAGCCATGTATCTCTCAGTTACGTTCTCCCAGTTGATTACATTCCAAATAGCTTTTAGATAATCCGGTCTGACATTTTTATACTGAAGGTAATAAGCATGCTCCCACACATCAATCCCCAGCAATGGAATAAGACCTATTGGAAAGAAGAGGGGGAAAAAAAGCAAAAACTGTGAATTTCAGCCTGAAATATTATTGCATCTTCTCGATGATCCTATACCCTTTACAAAATTCCCATCCATTTTTCAGTTTTTACAAAGAATAAACACCCTATAAAAAATATTAAGCTTTAAACTGAAAAAATTCTTTTAATGTTTATTTTTGAGAGGGAGGGAGGGGTAGTGGCAGACAGAAAGGGATGCAAAGTGGGCCCTGTACTGACAGCAGCGAGCCCCACGTGGGTCTTGAACTCACGAACTGTGAGATCATGACCTGAGCTGAAGTCGGATGCTTATTAGTCCACTGAGCCACCCAGGCGCCCCTAAACTTCACTCTTTGGAAGAAAATGTGATAAATAGCAAAAAAATTGTTTAAAGACTTGGGAAAAGTAAGTACAGTATTTTAACAGCTATGCTTAAAATACCAACAAATCTATCCGTGAGCCAATTCTTGGGGGTATCAGTAAGGACACCGTGTTTGTGGGGGTGGTTGAGCACCTTCCAAAGGTCCCAAGCAGTCAGGGGAGTTTTATGAGAACCATTCTGCTCCCAGGCTAACAATGTTAGTCTTAGAGAATACAAAGCATTTATGAGACACTTAGAATGGGAAACCTGAATAGGACTAAAGCAAAAGACACACTGTTTTCAGAAATTAAATAGTGTATGCAAAGAATTACTTGTACTTATACAACATTCATTTTCAAAAACTCTCCAACTGAATGACCGCTCTCCTCAAGGAAAACAATGATCAACCAGTAGGTCTTGATCAGTGGTGAGGTAGGTCACTCATCATTTATTATGAGTAAGGTGACAAAGTTTATAAATGATTACTCCCCTACATGAATTGCCATGACCTCCACTTATTTTCATTCAGAGGGCTTTCTTCAACTGGAAGGGGAGCAGGTGTAGCCAGGATTTACCTAGAAATCACAGCCTTTTCTGCCAGGAGCCTTCAAAGATAGACCCAACTCTCTAGAGCAGTCGGTGCTCACAAGTCTTGTGTTGGTTTGACAAATTCTGTGACATCTCTTTCCCAAAAGAGCCATTCAGATTCTGGCTAAATCTGAATATACCCAGTGAAGTGAGTCAAGTAAGCAAGTCTGCAGACGTGTGTAGAGGTAGTAAACGTAGGGGCACCTGGGTGGCTCAGTTAAGCGTCCGACTTCGGCTCAGGTCATGATCTCACGGTTCATGGGTTCGAGCCCCCACGTCGGGCTCTGTGCTGACAGCTCAAAGCCTGGAGCCTGTTTCAGATTCTGTGTCTCCCTCTCTATCTGACCCTCCCCTGCTCATGCTGTCTCACTCTCTCTCTCTCAGAAATAAATAAAATATTAAAAAACAGAAGAAGAAGTAAAGAAAATGTAGCTGAAGGGCTCCTGGGTGCTTCAGGTAGTTAAGTGTCAGACTCTTGGTTTTAGCTCAGGTCATGATCTCATGGTCATGAGATGGGAGCCCAGCATCGGGCTCTGTGCTAGGTCTGGAGCCTGCTTGGGAGCCTCCCTCTCTCTCTGTCCCTCCCTCTCTTTCTCTATCAAAATAAATAAACCTAAATAAATAAATATCTTTTAAAAAATATAAAGAAACATGGCTGAGAACTACCACTGGTTGATGTTAAAATCACTGTAGGTCCTGGGGCGCTTGGGGGGGCTCAGTCGGTTAAGCCTCCAACTTCAGCTCAGGTCATGATCTCATGGTTCATGGGTTCAAGCCCCACATCGGGCTCTGTGCTGACAGCTCAGAGCCTGGAGCCTACTTTGTATTTTGTGTCTCCCTCTCTCTCTCTGCCCTTCCCCTGCTCACACACTCTCTCTCTCTCTCTCTCTCTCTCAAAAATATACAAACATTTAAAAAAATTAGAAAAAAAAAAAGAAAAAGACACTACTGTAGTTTCATTACATCTGAAGATCAATGTCTTAGGGCTATCTCCCAAAGACATTCTAATTCAATCTGGCTCAACATGAAAAAGGAATGGGTGAACCCAGCCTGGAGCTTCTAAGCCAAATATTGTCCTGTACCAAATCCCCCAAAAGGGAGAAGTCTGGACACCTGAGCTCTAGTCCCAGACTTTTGTTTGACCACGGATGCCCAGATGGGCTGAGCCCCAGGTCTGAAGTCATACTCAGCTTACAGGTCTTTTCCTCCTTTGTGGTGTCTATCTAATTTCAGTGCCTGCAATTATGCAAGCTGACATGAATTCTGTCCAATGAAGCCGAGTTTATGTTGAAAACATTTTTTGTTAATGTATCTGTAAAATTACATGTGCTAATGTGACAAAACAGCAGGACTTTTAGAGCCTCTCTGCTTACCCAAAGCTCTGGGTCTCATCTGTTAAGATGTACTCTACTTAGTACATGCTCACGGTAGGTTTAACCACTGCTCGTGTTCCTATTTCAAGGTAAATGCTTTACAGTGAACCATCTCCCACTAACGAATATGAAATAATTTTAAAAGCCAACCTGTTGTTCCTTCTAGGGGATCCTGGTTAAAACAAGCAGCAATCTGCAAGCGTCCCTGTTCCTTATTGAAACCAAGCCAACCCCAACCTGAGCCTTGAACGCCAACGGACACAGTGGTCAACTTCTCCTTAAATTTGTCGAAGGAACCAAAATCACGTTTGATGGCTTCCAGCAATTCCCCTATTTAAAACAAAAAATCCAAAAATACCCACGAATGAACAGCCTGCAACAAGTACAATAAAAAATTCTATTACATATATCAAAACATTCTTGTCGTGTAGCACCAGGTACAACAGGACAAGCTCACAGGGAAGACGTAGCATAACCCGGTGAGCGTAGTTCGCGCTTACCCGTACCCTGCCACTAGCATCATAAGATCTCACAACTGCAATTCGTGTGTTTGTTACCGAACCATGTCAGAGCAAGTTCTTCCTTCGCTGTGCTATTTCCATCAGAAAAGGAGTCATTTTTTTCATTCGCTTTTTTTTCCCCCTTCCACAGAAAACTTTACTTTGACTTCTACCCTACCTACTCTGTCTCGGTTTGGGAATCATGACATTTTATGGCTGTTAATTTGGTTCTTCCCCACAGCAGCCTAGGTCTTTCCTATCACGATTATATAATTTTAAGAAGAGTAATTTAGTCTTTTATTACTGAACTCAGGGTACACTGTAAGAGCTACAGCCCTTTCATTCTGTGGCAACGCAGAATATAATTCTAGATGGAGAACATCAACTAAATCAAGTAGGCTAAAAATATCACTTCTCTTCTTCCACTGATTTAAAAGTAATTATCAGCATTCCCTGGGTGGCTCAGTCATTTAAGTGTCTGACTCTTGATCTCGGCTCAGGTCTTGATCTCAGGATCGTGAGTTCAAGCCCCACATTGGAGCCTACTTAAAAAATTTTTTAAAAATAAAAAATAATCTATTATAAGCACAAATGACAGAATAAAGTGGTACAGACCACCCAAAGTGGTGGTCCAAGAGTACCAAGACCCACTGGGGGAGTATGGGCATATCTGACATGCCGCTAACTCACCACACGTCAACAGTATTACATCACCACCTCCAGACGGAACTCAGAAAGAAAAAAAAAAAAAATGTCCAGTTTCCCAAGCTTACTTCCCCATGCATCTTCACTTCCAAACGAGATTGCTTATTGCAAATACACGAGATGCTTACCATAAACCAATTAAAAACAAACAAACCCTCAGAAACCAAAGGTGCACACCAGAAGCCCAGGGACAGGGAGAGCTCTACTTATGCACCCTACCTTCCCTGGGATGAGGAAGCTAATTAAAGTCGTCTGGGCCTCCATACGACATGGGAAGTCAAGTAAACCAACCAGAGCGAGCAAGACCACTGGCTCTGTACCCCCCTCACTACGTGCAGGTGTCCTGGAAAACCCAATTTCTTGGGACAACTGACTCTTTATCAGCTGGGAAGAGTAGTAAAATAATAGCAAGAGGCACTATTCGAAGTATTTTACATCTGATAACTTATTTAATTTTCAAAATGGCTCTATTACTATCCCTGTATCTTAGAGATGAAGGAAGGAAGTATAGAATGATTAAGTGTCTTACCCCACCCAGGGCACTCACCTCTCCTAAAAACTGTTTCCTGGTCTCGTTCTAATGTAAAGTATAGTACACTTCAACCAAAAGCTGACACCGTATCTGACACTGTGCGTGTGTGTGTGTGTGTGTGTGTGTGTGTAAAATCTGAAGACATAATATCTCCCTGAACGTATTCTCCGTTCCTACATATGTCCTTTTGAAAGTCACAACTTTGTTGTGCTCCTTGCTATGAAAAATGTGCCACTGTGACACCTCAGAGGGAATTAACATAAGGAAAGCAACAGCCATTCCTGTCATGCACGAAATGTAGCGAAGACTGCACCAATGTCCACCAACCTTTGGGCTCACCACCACCCTTAGGGCTCAGGTTCGTCCAGAAGATGGAATGATTGATATGGCCTCCACCATTGAACTTCAGCCCAGCCTGAAGAGCTACCTGGGTTGTAATGTCACCTGAAAAGTAAAGATACAAACATATTCTTTACAATTCTTACTTTTCAAACGTTATAAGCACCATTTGCTTTCATTGTAAAACATCAGATAAGTGTACTTGTTTATCTCTAACATACCTATAGGTCCCAAAATTCCACAATTTCAAGATTCTACCAAAAAAAAAAAAAGATTTTGTTAAAAATTATTTGTTCTGGTGGATTTTCAAGTTCAATTAATAATGTGAACAACTAATGAGAGGTCCGGCATTAGGGGCAAAGCTAGTAGAAAATCCTTTCCAGAGCTTCAAAGAACTCCAAGTTTTCTTGGATAGAAGAGATTTCAGAGGTGCCTGGATGGCTCAATCAATTGAGCATCTGAGTCTTGATCCCAGGGTCATGGGATCGAGCCCCGTGTCCCATGCTCAGTGTGGTGCCTGCTTGAGATTCTCTCTCCCTCTCTCTCTCTCTCTCTGCCACTCTCTCACTTACTCCGATTCTCTAAAATTAAAAAAATTATTTAAAAAATAGTTCAGCAGGGGTGCCTGAGTGGCTTAGTCGGTTAAGTGTCTGACTTTCGCTTAGGTCATGATCTCGCGGTTTGTGGGTTTGAGCCCCGCATCGGGCTCTGTGCTGACTGCCAGCTCAGAGCCTGGAGCCTGTTTCAGTCTGTGACTCCCTCTCTCTCTGACCCTCCCTTGCTCACGCTGTCTCTCTCTCTCCTAGAAATAAATAAAAAATATTTTAAAAAATAATAAAAAATAAAACATAGTTCAGCAATAATGAAGAGAACAATAGAAAACAGTAGAATGCTTAAAAGTGTGCTTTCACAGACAGACTAAACAGTAAATTTTCAGGGGCGCCTGGCTGGCTCAGTCGATAGAGACGCAACTCTTGGTCTTGGTTGTGAGTCTGAGCCCCACATTGGAGGGAGAGCTTTCTTAAAATAAACAAGTAAATAGAAGTTTTCTTTTTAATGGTACTTTCTCAGCTCTCATTTTCTAGACAGACAACTATTCACGGGGAAAGAGTTCAATGTTACATTAACAAGAAATTCAGCACATTCAAAGCTGAACTCCAGATTTTCAATCCCAAACTTAACTCTCCAATGGCCTTGCTCATGGCAGCAAGTGCCAGCTGTCTTCACGGGACATTTCTGGTAACTCTCTTACTCCTTTCCTCTCACACACCACGCCCAGCCCACCAACATACTCCCCGACAAGGCCAGCTCTCCCTTTAAAAGAGATCCATGATCTGATCCCCTCTTGCTAACCTGTGGTGCAGACCACCACCCTGCCCCGTCTCCCACGTCCGCATGTGACCCCCACTCTGTTCCCAACACAGTGGCCAGAGGGCTCCTCCACACCCCAAACTGAGTGCAGTATCAAGTCGAACCTGTCCCAAGGCTGCTGCTCTCACTCAGTGAACCCCAAGTCCCTACGACTGGCCTCAGAAGGGCAGGTCATCTGATTCTTTGCATCTCCCTGCTGGCCCGGCTCTGGCCACGCTGGTCTCCCTGCGATTACAACGGGAGCTCCCAGTTTAGGGATGCTGCCGGTCCTGGAACATTCTTCCTGAAGATAGCCTCGTGGCTCACTCCCACATTTCTCCTTCAGGCCTCCACTGAAATGTCATCCTCATCAGGGAAGCCTTCTCAAACCACATATAAAATGGGCACTTCCCCAACCTGTTTTTCTTGATAGGACTTAAGACCCCTGGCATACTACATATTTACTCGTTCATTGGTCTCCCCACCAGAACAAAAGCTCCAATAATAACAAGGACTTCTTTGCACCACTGGGTCCCAGGGGCCAATATACTGCCTCCTACATACCAGGTACTTGGTTTGTTGATTGACTAGATCACTGAATATATTAAATGTAGTTCTTACGGAAGAAAAATTCATTCTCTGCTACCTGTACTTTTTTTTAAAAAAAGTAGTATTTGAAGATTTCTTCTACCTTGTTAAACAAGTAAGCAAAATAAAATATTCTTTTCTAGGCCCTTAAGAAACTAAGACTAAGGAAAAACGGGAATTTCCTTGTTCAAGAAGTCCTGAGTGCTTTTTATTCACAAGATATTAAAAGAGGCCAAGTGGAAGACACACAGAACCTTGGAGAATTCTGTGCTTAGGGAGTTTACATAATAGAAAAGGTTCTCTAATCTGCTCTTTGGGCATACCTCAGAGGAGGAGATGGCCGAGTGATACCAGAATATACAGATAATTTTGGAGAGTTGTTTTAAGATGCCAACTTCTTCTTGTTGTTATGTGTACAAAATAATTTTCTTACAGATCAGTGTCTTAGTAATTATTCTAGAAAAGTCACCCTAAAAATAAATGTAGGTTATACACACACACACACACACACGTAATATATATGTACACACACGTATACATGTGTATATATACTTATATGTAAGCTTTATATACATTTATATACATGCATACATATATACATACATATGCATACATATATACACTTGCGTGTACATATACATATAGTTTTAGTTTTAGAGAAAAGAGTGCAAACGAGGGAGAAGGGCAGGGAGAGAAAGAATCCCAAGCAGGCTCCATGCATGGAGCCTGACACAGGGCTTGATTCCCCAACCCTGGGATCATGACCCAAGCCAAAATCAAGAGTCAGATGCTCAACCAGCTGAGCCACCCAGGATCTCCTATATTGTTTTTTAATAAATCAACAGTAACTAAATTTTTCTAATGGGAAAGAAACGTGCTTATTAAAAACTAACTTAATAATTTCAATCTCTTAAAGCTTACTTAATCATTTTAATAAATTTAATAGAAATTTGGGAGGTGCCTGGCTGGCTCAGTCCGTAGAACATGTGACTCCTGATCTCAGGGCTGTGAGTTGAGCCCCACATTGGGCTTAGAGCTTACATTAAAAAATAATAATGATGATAATAGAAATTTGGGGGGCTTTAATATCTGCTTTTAAAAATACTTTAAAAATGCTCAGTTGGGTAAGTGGCCGACTTCAGCTCAGGTCATGATCTCACAGTTGTTGGTTCAAGTCCGGCATCAGGCTCTGTGCTGACAACTCAAAGCCTGGAGCTTATTTCAGATTCTGTGTCTCCCTCTCTCTGCCCGTCCCCCGCTCATGCTCTGTCTCTCTTGGTCTCTCAAAAAAATGACTAAATGTTAAAAAAAAAAAAATTAAAAAAAAAAGAATACTTTTCTTAAGTTCAACATGTTCCTTGGTTTCAATTCAATTTTTTTCCTGTAAAACACAATAAAAGTTAAATACTTCTGTGTGAAAAATACTTATTTACTTACTTGTAATGAAATCAATGTTATTTCACTTATACTCCTGCCCCAAATTTTCAAACATCAAAATTTAGCCCTTCAATAGTCTTTAAAAAGCTCTGCAGGTACTTAGTAACTTAGAGACAACATAGCACAACATGATGTAAAGCTTTTTTTTTTTTCAGTAGCTTCTGTTATACAAGTAAAGGTGTGATTGCACAAGAAAAGGATTGAGATTCAAAGTTGTTTTTAAAATACTGAAGAGAAAGGTTCAAGTCGTCAGATGTTGTCATGCAGGAAACAATTTCACAACTGGGATATTCCCCACCTTGTCATCATTACCACATCTTTCCCGAATCTGTTATTTTCTAAAACCCCGAACCTTTTCCCGAACAAATCACCAAACTTTTTCCCCACACTCCAGGTTCCCATCAGAAATCTTCCAGAATGTGGCAACTTCCTCTTGTTTTTGTTTAGCCAATTACTTCATCCACAGCCCAGCTGAAATACTACCTTCTCCCACTAGATGCCCCCGTTCAACAAGAGGTCACTGTCTGAAATTTACCCAACACATTTCAGAGGGCTGAACGCCAACAAAAACGTGTTTCAGAAAAAAATACCTTTCAAACTGTGTAGCTCATGAAGCAATACATACAACTATTTTCCTCGTGCAAGCCACTGATCGATGAACTGAGAAGTGCAATACTATGTGGTACAGACACGAAAACACGGTATTCTCGTACACAGCCGCAGCCCCAGACGCAGAGTCCACACGCTACCGGTTTTGTGGACTGAGCTCTTTAAAAAGTAAAGTGTGGCGTCCATTTTATCTCGTTACACTGAATTCTAAAACATCAGTAAATAACCACAAGCCTATTGCAGCTTCCTACTAAAGGGGCACTTTCCTTGTGAAGTCTGAGCCGTGGCGGCTCGAGAGCGCGTGGAGGGGCCCCGCGTCGCCGTCACGTTTCCCCCCCGCGCAGGGTCTCACCCCCGGGCGGCCTAGCACCTACCCTTCTCCAGCGCCTCTCGGTACCGCTCCTCGAGGGTGTTCAGGTTGTTCACGTAGGTCGCGTGGTGCTTGCTGTGGTGCAGCTGCATGATCTGCGCGTTGATGTGAGGCTCCAGGGCGCCATAATCGTACGGCAGGTCGGGGAGGCTGTGCTTCTGCCTGGAACCCAGAGCCCCCAGTGCTGACACCAGCGTCCTGCTCGAGCTGCAAAAAGAGCAAACGCACACACACACACGATTCGCTCGCTCACGGGTCTACGCAGACGGAGCTGTGGACGTCCCGGCGCACCTGGGCCTTTCTATCGCTTGGCCGCTCGCCCGTCACATTCCCTAAAGTATTAAGCGGTGCCGCGGCAGCACCCGGACGCGCTCCGAGGACACCTGCCCTGAAGCAGGGCCGCCCGCCGCGTCCCCGCAGGTGCCCGGGAGCCGCCGCGCCGGCACCGGTAAGGGGGGAGCGGGGCCGGGGGAGGAGGCCGCCCGCGACCCTTCACCCTCGGGGCCGTGACCGTCCCCGCCGCGCCGCGCGGCCCGAGCGCCTCACCTGAGAGCCGCTCGGGACAACATGGTGAGTGCAGCCGCTAGTCCGCCGCCCGGAGGTCCGGTCAACACGCCGACCGCCCGGCGTACACTGACCCGCGTCCCGGGCGGCGCCGCAAGGACACCGCCGTCCTCCGCGGGCTCCGCCCCCCGCGCCCGCCGCTCCCACAGCGGGAGGGGGCGCGCAGCCCGGGGTCTGCACTGCCAGCGCCAGCCCGCGACCTGAGCCCAAGGGACGCGACAAAGAGGGACATGAGAATCCTTCTTCACGAGGCCGGAGGCACCGCAGTGCCCACCTGCTCGCTTTTGTTCGTGTGGCCAAAAGAAAGGCCGTGCTTCTCCCCCCTCCACGGTGTAAGATGGTACGTCCCGCAGCCCCGCCCCTCGCGGCCCGCGGGGAGGGCCTTGCTGGCCGGGTGGGTGCTTCCTCGCTGCCCTGCGGCTGGCTGCTCGCCGGGGCCGACGCCGGGGCCGGCGACCTCCTGGGAGCGAGAGCTGCGGTTTCCCCGAGCCGGCTTGGCGCGCCCTCGCGGGCCGGGATCCCTCAGGGAAGAGGGTCCTGGGTGCTGTCGGGTAAAGCCGCAGTGCTCCTTTAACCACTGCCACGAGTGACCTTGCTTTTCTAATGAACTTGACCTTTGGGCCGGAGCCAAGCCCAGGGCAGCCTGATAATAGTGTTATTAAACACGGTATGCCAGGGACTACGCAGCAGGGTTTATATGCATTGATCTTTATTTCACCCCCGGGTAGATATTGTTGACCCCAGGCGACAGTTAATGAGCCCCTAAATTTAAGCAGGTTGCCCTGATCACACAGTTAATAAGTAAGAGAGCGGATTAGAACCGAAAGTTCATACTTTTTGATTACTAAACCTTAGCGGTCAGAGAGTAGGTGCTGCATAGATTTTCAGCTACTCTCTTTCACCTCCACGCCCACCCATTCACCCCTCCTCAAGGATGACTAGCATTTGGGTTGCGGAATAGTAAACGGGAATCACTGAGCTGACTTCTCCACAAGAGGGCTGGGGCTTGCTGACGGGAAACCCAGACTACATGCCTGGGTAAAGGAGGAAAATCAGGTTGGGGGCAGGTTGTGCGTGTCCTTAAAATCCCGACATATGGTTGGTTATAGAAAATCAAAAAGCATTTTGGCTGAAGTGAGACATATTGAAAGCAGTTTTTCAGTCAAGGTAGTCTGACATAAGGGGCAAGCTAGTTAGAACGCTATTGCTTGAGGGGCTCTGGGGTGTTTTGGTCAGTTAAGCATCCGACTCTTGATTTTGGCTCAAGTCATGATCTCCTGGTTGGTAGGATGGGTTCTTTGCTGACCGTGCGGAGCTTGCTTGGGATTCCGTCCACCCCACCCCTGCTTGTGAGCTTTCTCTCTCTCACTCTCTCCGAATAAACATTTGAAAGGAAGGAGGGAGGAAGGAAGGAAGGAAGAAAGGAAGGAAGGGAGGGAGGGAGGGAGGGAGGAAGGGAGGAAGCTATTGCATAAATCCTAGCTGAGGTCCTAACTTCCAGTTTTCAGGTACCTGCTATGGAACTGCAATAAAGGGACATTTTGAAGGATGAAATAACAGACTTCAGTGATAGGTCATTCGCTAATAAGGAGGGTTTATTCTAGCGAGAATAAAATATCTCTATAACGAGACTGAGCCCAGTCAAGCTGCATAGATGTTCTTCTTGTTTGTTCAGATGATGACACTTTGATACTTAAATTGACCCCTTCAGGAGATGCCCTTTTGAACAAGCAACATTTGGGGGATAAAGTAATGACAATAACAGTCCCGTAGAAGTGTCTCTAACATCATATCTGTATCAGCTCCATCCTTAGTTGGCTACTGTATGAAGTATTGAATGAGTATTAGCACAAGGAGTTAGATTACAGTTGACTGGGTTCTGTCCCCAATTCCTCCAGCCAGCTAAGGACGTCAGCTGCCACATCTGGCATCATAATTATGCATTTCCTTTGAATAAACTTCACAAGTCTACTTCATAGCCATCCTCAGACCAATCACAGTTTAAATTGACATATTGGCTGGAAGAGGCAAAATATGGGTTGAGATGACATCATTTTAAGCCAGTTATTATTTGCATTCATATTCTAGTGACTGAGTGTCTCAAAAACAGAATAGCGTATTTATTCCCTCATGTAAAAGTGATCTGGAGTAGGTAGATCCAGGGTAGGGATGACAGTGCCATGAAGTTATCAAGGACCCAAGCTCCTCTGTCCTCAGAGTTGCTTCATGATCCATGACAGCCTCCACAGCACCAACCATCTCACCTCCTTCCCACGAAGAGGAAAGGACAAAAGGTTGGGCCCCTGCTCTCTCCCTTTTAAGAATCCTTTGTGGTAGATTCACCCAACAAATTCCACTCAGTTTAGGTACAAAGCTACAACTTAGCTACCGAGGAGGCTGGGAAATGTAGTCATTTAGCTGTGCACATTTCCAATATGAAAAGTGTGAAATTCTAGAACTAAAGGGAAAATGAGTAGTGGATTGGCAGTCACCTCTGTCACATATCTTTATACAAGTCATTATTTCCACGTGCTTGGATATGAACCCTGGCTGTTCATGGAATGACCTGAGCCACATTCTTTTTTTTTTTTTTTTCCTCTCTTTTTCTTTATACCCTTCATATCCTACCCAGGCAGGAAACTAAGTGAGAATTCCTGTACAACCTTTCCCTTCACATAGCTGGGATTGCTAATAGGGACAAAGATCGTGCTTAAATTGCTAAAATGAAATCAGTGATCCAGGCCAAAAGAGAAAGTGATGGTAGAGATATATACAATCAGTGAGCTTCCCCCATCCCCATATCTTCAGGCTAATTATAATTAGATTGCACACCTGAAGAACACATTAACTACTGGAAAAGCAGAAGGGGAGCCTGCTTCAGAATGAAAGTGTTTTATTGAACAAGGCATGTAGTGGGTTGATTGTATCCATAAAGGGAGAAGGGAACCAATATTATCGCGCAGACCTCCTCATGGCCTACGTACTAGGTCAAAGGCTCTATATCACCTCTTAATTTACACATCTCTGTGCAGTGGCTTATCATTCCTCTTTTGCATGAAGATCATAAGTGATGTGTCCAAGTCACACACACAGCAACTAGGTAGTAGGGCTGAGATTTGAATGGACTCTGTTGCTCTCTTCTGTTAACCCTGACATGTTCTGTGCACTTAAATAACTGCCACACCCTCTCCCACATTCAGGTCATAATTCTTGGACCTGAAGCTTGACACATAATATTTACCATCACACCAGGCAAAAACAAACAAACAAACAAACATAGCCAATCCATTCTATGTAAGGAGTGAGTTGGTCTGTCAATTATCATACGACAAAGATCCAATTAATATCCCAGGATTATCATGAAGTAAAATTGAATTCAGGGATACAGTTCTAAGAATAATTCTTGAGAGCAACCCAGGATGAATTGACTCACATCACTGAGGACAATGACCAAGAAGCATAAGGATCTGAGACTGGCTACATGTCCTGGCCAGCATGTGCCAGGGGCGGCACCCCGCAGCAGGGAGCCAGAGTAGGTGAGCAGGAGGCTTGGCCTCGTACACAGAAGTTCACGCCAGAACCTCTGGACAGGTTTACGTCCACTGGCAATAGTATGAACTAGAAATGTCCTATAACACTATCCATCCTGGCCAACGTTCTCCCCCTGCCCCCCACTCTGGGGCTGACTTACATCTTCACTGGCTCTTTTGTGGGGAAATAGCATAAAACTGTGGAAAACAAGACTACAAGTGTTTTCACCCTAAGAATATTAATTTAGTCTAAGGAACTACTCAGCTATACACTGGTATAAGATATTCTGGGTGGTTATGAAAGAAGGCTGATGGATTACTCCTGTATGGAGTTGGAAGAGTATCTTCTCAGTGATATAGAAACCAGAAGCTCTCTTAATCTCAACACTAACTCTGAACATTCAACTCTCCCCTGAGAAGACATCTTAGTTTCGTCCCAGAAGAGTTTAGTACTTAATCCGGTTGTTAGGGACTGTATTGTGTCCCTCCAAACTCATATGTTGAAGGCATAACCCCCCAGTTCCTCATAATGTGACTGTATTTGGAGATAGGACCTTTATTTTTTATTAAGATTTATTTATTTTTCAGAGAGACAGAGCGTGAGTGGGGGAGGGACAGAGAGAGAGGAAGACACAGAATCCAAAGCAGCCACCCAGGTGCCTGGAGACAGGGCCTTTAATGAGGTGTTCAAATTAAAATGAGAGTATTAGAGACACCCAGGTGGTTCAGTCTGTTGGGCACCAGACTTCGCTTAGGTCATGATCTCATGGTTTGTGAGTTCAAGCCCTGCTCTCTGCTGTCAGCTCAGAGCCCATTTAGGGTCCTCTGTCCCCCCCTCTCTCTGTACTTCCCCTGCTTGCACTCTCTTTCTCAAAAATAAATATAAATAAATAAATAAAATGAGAGCATGAGGGTGGGCCCTGAACCAGTGTGACAGGTGTCCTTATTAAGGAGATAAAGACCATCACACACAGGCTGAGAGGCAACCATCGGCAAGCCAAGGAGAGAGACCTAAGGAGAAATCAATCCTGCTGACAGCTTGATCTCAGACTCCCAGCTTCCAGTACTGTGGGAAAATAGATTTCTGTCTGTTAAAGCCAGCCAGGTATTTGGCTTTACCAGTCCAAGCAAACTATTAGGGCAGCTCACCACTTTCTATAATCCAATCTGGTTATCAGGCTGTCAGCCACTGTTGAGTTTTAACCGCAATCACAAGGTCTCATTCCTACCTGGGATTCCTCCCATCGCACTCCCCTCCCCTTTCCCCTACTCCTTCGGAAGGCTTGCTGGCACTTACCTGCAGGGATGGAAAGGGGGGTCTACCCGCAGGGGGGATGGCCTTTCTCAGCCGGCTCCTGCATCCATGTCAACTGGCCCCAGGTCCCAATCCCAGCCACACTCTGAGGTTGAGACTGGTGTGGTTCAACTTCATTTGAATAGCCCCACACGTCTACAAGTGTTTTTCTACAAATGATGCGCCTGGCTCAGCCTCACCCCAGCTGGTTCTCTGTCATGTAGACCCCCTGCCCCTGCCTAGGTGTGGCCCTGTCTCTGTTTGGCCCCCCTCCCCCTTTTCTGAGTGAATGCTCCTTTGATCAACGTGCCACCACAAGGGCATCCTGGATGACGCTTCCTTGCCATGCTCCCTTTAAGACTAACTGCTTGGTGACTCCACCTTCAGAAAAACTCTGACGAAAAGTGGGTTTCAGGGTCCGGGTTCACCCCCAATGTTCCATGACCCCCCTTTCTCCGAGGGAGAGAATAGAGAGCAAAATGGGAAAGGGGCAAACCCCACACTCTGTTAAATTCCAGAACAGCTCTTCTTTTCAATCCCCCCTCCTGTATTTCCCATTGGAAAAAGCTGTCAAACCTGCACAGCCTATCCACGACATGAGCCTCTCCACCTTTCATCCAGACGTTAGGGAGCTCATAATCTTTAGTAGCCACTGACTCCATTAGTTGGAGTTGGAGGGTGAATGAGAGAGGATTTCAGGGGCACCTGGGTGGCTCAGTTGGTTAAGCATCTGACTTCTGCTCAGGTCATGAGCTCACAGTTTGTGGGTTCCAGCCCTGCATCGGGCTCTGTGCTGACAGCTCAGAGCCTAGAACCCGCTTTGGATTCTGTGTCTCCCTCTCTCTCTGTCCCTCCACTGCTCGCACTCTGTCTCTCTCTCTCTCTTGCTCTCAAAATTAAATAAACATTAATAAAATTTTTAATTAAAAAAAGAAAGGATTTCAATTGGTGCTTTAACCTTCGTGTTCTGTTATTCTTTAAACAATGAGGTACAGTGTACTAAACTTGTTAAGAGTTCTGTTAAAACCAGCCACATCCTTACCCTCAGTAGCTTTGTCACAGACCTGGGAAGCCTGTCACTCAGGAAGGATTGTGGCATTTGAGTGCTGATGAGAAGGCCCGAGGCTACCCAAACACTGGAGTCTGGGTTCAAAGGCCAGAGCTCACAGAGCAGTGTTACATTTTGGAACACAAGACTGTTGCAGGGTTTGCCCTGCATCCTGTAGGATATTTATCCACCCCCCCCCACCCCCCCGCCACTACTCACTGGATGTCAGTAGCACTCACCCCACTCCAGCTGTGACAACCAAAAGATGTCTCAAACATTGCCAAATGTCCCCTGGCGGCCAAATCATCTCCAGCTGAGAACCACTGTCCTAAAGGTAAAACTATTACAAAAATGTCAAACCAAGTGAGTTAGTCAGCAAAGGAGACCAGACTGAGGAAGACATCAGCCCCATGCTGTTTCCTGCAGAATATAGTAGCAGTGTTTATACACAGTCCACAGCAACTGCTTTCCAGATTAACAGACATCAGCATAGGAATAGATTCCCATAGACATACATGATCAGGGCCAGATCGCTCACTGCTGCCCCACGTTAGATGCTTGGGTTGGATGCTTACCAAGAGTCAAGTGTATTCATTCCCCAAACATTTATGCCTAGTTTTACTCATTTACTAGTTACTGAAATTATATGATTTAAAAACATTTTTTAAGTAGACTCCATGCCCAACGTGGGGCTCGAACTCACAACCCTGGGATCAAGAGTCACATACTCTACTGATGGATCCAGCCAGGTGCCCTAAAATTATGTGACTTGATTCGGTAGTGTGTAAACTGATAAAATGTGAGAAAGGAAGTTATTTTGATGAAAACTAAAGGGAATACTTTGTAAAGTTTCAATAAAGGTGATCCACTAAAACTAATCGCTGTTCACTTAAGTGTGGGCAAGACAAATACAGAAAATTGGGAAAGTCACCAAACACTGGAAGGATCAGATTGCTTTGCAGGTGTTCCCACTTCACTCCGGAGAACTGTAAACAGAAACTGTAGACAGTGCATTGTTAGTGTGGTCACAGGGAGCTCCAGTCATTTTCTGGCTCTTCATCTGAAACATTTTGAATATATGCATTGGCATGTTTTAAGTTAAAATGCATTGTGAAAGGTGAGACGACATTTCATTCTGACCCCACCATTTTGATCACATGGAATAAGAAGACGTTATTTCTTAGTACTACATGAAGAGCAAATCTCCGTGTAAACACTTTGGAAGTTGTGCTTAAATGACTGGTCTTTGGACATAATGTCTATTTTTATTAAAATGTGACTTTCTGGACACCTGCATGGCTCAGTTGGTTGAGTGGCCGACTCTTGGCTTTGACTCAGGTCACGAGGGGATAGAGCCCCATGTCCGGCTCCACGCTGGGCAAGGGCCTGCTTGAGATTCTCTCTCTTGCTCTCTCTCCCCCTCTGCCCATCTCCCCCACCTCTATACCCGCGCTCTCTCTCTCTAAAAAATTATTAAATAAATAGATAAAATTTGACTTTCTGCTGGTCTAGTTTTCTTTTGGGTTCGGTATAAAGCAGAGATTTGGTTTTCTTTTCTTAAGCTTTCCTGGAACACCATGCAGTTTGTTTTTTTCTTAACATGCATTTATTTTTGAGAGACAGAGATAGAGCATGAGCAGGGGAGAGGCAGAGAGAGAGGGAGACACAGAACACAGAGCAGGCTCCAGGCTCTGAATTGTCAGCACGGAGCCCGACATGGGGCCCGAACCCACGAACAGATCATGGGCAGAGCTGAAGTCGGATGCTTAACCGACTGAGCCACCCAGGGCCCCTTTAGTCTTTCTGCTTCTTGACTGAGTTCTGGGTAAGAGACTATCAGTGACAGATGGCCTCCCCAAACCACAAGAGACAGTGTCCCACAACTGTCAGGCAAGACAATAGTAGTCAAGGAAGCTCTTCCACAGGCCCTTCCCTCCCCAGCCATCAGCATGAACAACCCCCACACCTCCTCTCTCGTGCAGCTCAGCCCCTGGGAAGTCAGAAACGAGGGTTAACATGCTAAGAGAGGAGGAGCCAGAGACTAAGGCCTGAGACTAGAAAAGCCAATCAGCTTCCCCTTCCTCCTCCCTCGGTGGACTGCTGGCTTGCTATAGGCCCACACTAAGGGGCAAGTCTTAGCTTGCAGTCCCTGTCAGGGGTGTATACAGAGGACTGGGCATTTAAGACTGAGCCTGTGTTCCAACTTAAAGTAATTGTATGACTTTTATTACTTACAATTTAAATAAAGGGCGGTGCCTGGGTAGCTCTGTCAGTTAACGGTCCAACTCTTGATTTCAGCTCAGGTCACGGCCTCAGGGTCATGAGATTGAACCCCACATCGGGCTCTGCGGGGACAGTGAGTAGCCTGCTTGGGATTCTCTGTCATTCCTGCATCCCCCACCTCAAAATAAATAAATAAACAAACAAACAAACAAACAAAAAACAGTCATGGGACCAGCATTTTGGTCCAGGGGCAAAGAAAAAACTGAGCTTAGCAGGCAAATGTAATGACACAGTGTCTAATCACATCCCACAAGTCATTGCCACCCAATGTGACAGTGACACATCTAGTCTATGTCTACAAGAAATTCTCCCAGATTTCTGGTGTTTGAGTAGCACTTCTTCATATTTCTAGCAGCAGTGTGGATTTTGTGTCCCTCTGAGTCCGTCCCAGGAGTCATTTCAGTGGGGATTTTAGAGGCGAGTGTGTGCTCATACCACCTTGTCCGGGAGTGCCCACCTCTAATCAGCCCACATGTGACTTTAAATTTAGAAAGTAGTAAGGAAGGGCACCTGGGTGGTTCGGGCAGTAAAGTGTCTGACTTTGGCTCAGGTCATGATCTCATGGTCTGTGAGTTCGAGCCCCGCATCAGGCTCTGTGCTGACAGCTCAGAGCCCGGAACCTGCTTCCGATTCTGTGTCTCCTTCTCTTTCTCTGCCCCTCCCCCATTCATGCTCTGTCTCTCTTTCAAAAATAAATAAACATTTAAAAAAAAGAAAAGAAAATAGTATGGAAAGTTACCACTTAGGTTCTTTGAGACATTTTAGGACATCCTGAGCTGGCCTTGAAATTCCTTTAGGAGAGTAATAGTTGAGAGTAACTAACACTCTCTGCTCTAACAGGTAAACCCCCGCTTCTCCAGGGTTCCTGTTGCAGCCTAGTGTGCGTGTCCCCACCTTCCCTCCATCAGCTGACCGTTGGCCTGGGCCCAGCCTGGACATGCCAGACAGCCTCCTGCCCACATACTGTTATGTGGAGCTCAGCCATGTGGCCACATCTGACCACAAGGCAAATGAGGCCATGTAGGTCACTTCTGTGACCAAGATGAAGAGGAAATGGGCCTGGTGAATGGGGTCACACACGTGCATGCACACACACACACACACGCACGCACACAAAATGAAGGGTTCTAAACCTCGTCATTGTAATAAATGTTAAGATGTAAATTAATAGTCACGAGAGACCAAGAAATGTGATGACATAATTCTATCAGTCACTTTCTAAACAATTTACACATGCAATAAATGTACACTTTAGCTGAATGCCTAATAGGTTTTAACCAATAGTTGATCAAAGACAAATACAGCACCCTCTTAGAATGGACTTTTGAAATTCAAGAACTAATCTGAAATTCTAGTTGAAACAAATAAAATGATTCTCTTACTAAAACATTCAGTAGTAGTTGAACGTAATTTTTTATTATTTTTTCATTTTATTATTTTTTTTGAAAGAGGGAGTGCAAGCACAAGGAAGTGAGGGGCAGAAGGAGAGAGAGAGAGAGAGAGAGAGAGAGAGAGAATCCCAAGCAGTCCCAAGCAGGCACCATGCTCAGCGAGGAGCCCGACTTGGAGCTTGACCCCACGACCATGAGACCATGGCCTGAGCTAAAATCAAGAGCCGGATGCTCAACCAACTGAGCTACCCAGGCATCCCAATTTTAATTTTTTTCTATGCATCACTCAGTGCACATTCCAGTAAGTGTATTTTTAGTCCCTTCTATCCACCTATTTAACAGTAGTATTTAACTTAATTTTAAATACTTGATATCATAACAATTTCTTAGCATGTCAACTGCTAGATTAATGCTCAGGTCACTGCTGTGCCTCATAATAACTATCATTATCAGTTGAAGCATATGCGTGGATTTATTATTGCAAGGGTCAAATCCAGTAATATTTAATGATGCTTGTGAAAGTTCATTTTAATAATGAATTTTATGTAAAAAGATAATTATTAAGAGCATTTAAAAAGCTAAATACAGGGGTGCCTGAGTGGTTCAGTCAGTTGAGCATCTGACTTCGGCTCTGATCATGATCTCGTAGTTTGTGAGTTCAAACCCAGTGTCGGGCTATGTGCTGACAGCTTGGAGCCTGGAGCCTGCTTTTGGATTCTCCCTCTCTCTCTACCCTTTCCCCACTTGCTCTCTGTCTCTTTGTCTCTCTTTAAAATAAATGAAAATTAAAAAATTTTTTAGGGGCGCCTGGGTGGCTTAGTCGGTTAAGCGTCCAACTTTCGCTTAGGTCATGATCTCGCGGTTCGTGGGTTCGAGCCCCGCGTCGGGCTCTGTGCTGACTGCCAGCTCAGAGCCTGGAGCCAGTTTCAGAGTCTGTATCTCCCTCTCTCTCTGACCCTCCCCTGCTCACGCTGTCTGTCTGTCTGTGTGTCTCTCTCTCCTAGAAATAAATAAAAAAATATTTAAAAAAATTTTTTTAAAGCTAAACACATTTGAAGATAGGTTGAAGTTAATGAGAATGTTAACTATTATATAGATAACTTTAGGAAGACCCTTATATTATTTTGAGTCAATAAATGTTTATAAGAATTTAATTGATATTAAATAGAAGAGAGACGTATTTAGCTTTTTAAAAAGGTTTTACATAATGAATATACATTGATAAAACTAACTGTTAGAATTTCAGTGAACTCAGACCCTAAGATGATGTTCGTGCCATGCTACATCTAATGACTATTGAAAATAATCTGAGAGGCCTGGGTGGCTCATTCAGTTAAGCGTCTGACTCCGGCTCAGGTCATGATCTCACAGTTCATAGTTTCGAGCCCTTCAGGCTCTGTGCTGACAGTGTGGAGTCTGCTTGGGATTCTCTCTCCCTCTCTCTCTCTCTGCCCTTCCTCCACTCATGCCCCTCCACTCTCTCTCTCCCTCCCTCTCCCTCTCTCTCTCAAAAATAAATAAACATTTAAAAGACAGAAAATAATCCAAACAGCACGCCTAGAGCATATATGACCGACACTGTCACCCCAGTTGAACATGATATAACTTAAGCTATTACACAATCACTTGGGTAGCACAAGGCCAGGGATGGCCCAGATGACAGCAAAGTGAGCACTTGACTCCAGCTTTCCAAAGTCCAAGGCTGAAGGCTCATACATAGCGGATTTTGGAAAAATACCTAGGTCAAAGCTACACCACGGTTTACCCTTTAAAAACTTAATATTTATAATCTTTGTAATGCCTTCTAGTAAGATTCCTATACAAAAAAAATTCCCACAGATTATCTGCTGTGATTTATCTTCCACGTCTTCTTCCTCCCCTATTTTCAATGGCTGAGGCCCACGAGCACTTCCTGGCCCCTGCCAGTCCCTTCTAGGGGCTGGATCCCCTTCTCTGCATCTGGGCATCCCCTTCTCCGCATATAACTCCTACTCGGGTTACAATTAGCACCAATGCCCCAAGGCTCCGCTTCTGCCCCCGCATCGCCTTCTACCTCTGGAAGTCCTTCAGGCTGAGCCCTGCTCAGAGAATGGACCTCTGAAAACATTTGTTTACCTAAACGCATCTAAATTTTCCATGCCTTCTGGACATGGCCTTGGACAGCCCGGCTTTCCTTATTCAGAAAGAGTATGTGGCTGCTGCAGCCCCTTTTAGATGGTCTCCTGCCCAAATCTGCCCTCATTATCATTTTGCTGTTTCTCTGCTTGGGGCAGAAGCACTACTCAAATTTACTGGATCATTTGGCTAGCTTCAGCACTTACTTCCTAGGCAACAAGAACAAAATCCCCCTCCATGGTGCCTAAGCTTTCTCCTGCTGAGAGGGGAACTCCTTCTTCAGCTCAAGGGTCTACAGGCATAAAATAAGGATGCTCCAAAGAGGGACTCTTACTTTTATCATAATATCGGGCTGAGGAGATTAAACATACTTTAAGTTACACTGTCTGCAATTGTTGTATCTTTATTCTGCTAAAGCTTTCTATTTTTGTTTATGTCCCTAAAGGGAACCTGATGTGTATGTTTTAATAGAGTAGACTCTGAGATCAGCTTCAACTTTGTCCAAGCTGAGGCTTTACCTCTTCTTATTGTTATTTAACCTCTCTGTGCCTCCACTGTCCCACCTCCCAAATGGGACTAATACAAGCCCCTTCCTGCCCTAGATGTCAGCTTGTGAGAACTAATGAAACAATGTATGTTAAGCATTCAGCAAAGTGTTAACCATCATTTTCCTTCTGTCTGTAACTTTCTCCATATTCTTTTTCCTCTCCAGAAACCCAGGGCCTCAGTCATCCCTGAGTCCCCACTGTGTGACACACCTCACACATAATTATCCCTCCTCAAGAGGGATGAGCCCGGCTTTGATCTGGAACATTCTAGCACATTCCATTTGGACTTCATCAACCCCTTTTCCTGACTGTAAGCCTTCCTGACTGTAAGCCACCCTCTCGTTCCCCCGGCTGGGCCTGAGGTGTCATTTTCTAAGAGTCCACATCGACTAGGCTTTGACCAAGGGTTTGGGAGCACAGCATTTAGAGTGTTTGCTTTGATTTCATCACTAGGTGGTGCTCTTTCCCCGAGTACTATAAAGCACTTCTTGTTTTGCAATTTGTTGAAAAGGTGTTAACAACTGATTCAGAGTGCCCAGGTTCTGAGAAACTCCTACCCTCAGTGTTTTCCCAATCAACCATATCCTGGCTCCCTGACGACGTTTTGATTTGTAGCCTTCGCTGGCATGGGTGGAGGACTTGGCTGGAGAGAGTGGTTGCTATCTAAAAATTTTCTGTCTTGTTGAGCTGCTCCTTCCTTGGTCCTTTGGTAATGGGGAGCTGGGGTTTTTTTGGGCGTGGGGCGGGGTCAGGGGGCATGTTTTGTCTTGCTATTTTCAGACTGCCTGCTCCTGATATTTATGAAGGCAAAAAGTAAACCCCGGGAATGCACCTTCGTGTTGTCCTTGGGTCCTGAAGTCAGTGTGCCTTTCTCATGCCTGTTTCTTTCATAGGTTAACATCCAGGATTTTTGTTGTTGTTGTGCTTAGTGAAGGGAACACAGAACAGTATGTCTGCTTCTTTCCCCCAAAGTGGAAATCTCCCAGAATTGCTGTGTGGAAGATGGTTTTGATGGGTGGCAGGGGACGGACTAGGAAGCTGTTTTCCATGAGAAAGTATGAAGATCTAGATGTGAGCAGCAGCAGTGCGCACAGATGAGTGGGACAGAGAAAGTTTTAAGACGTTAATAAACGCAGGAAAGAGCAATGCAACAAGTTGAATGTTGTTCCTAATGGACGTCTGTAGCAGGTAGTCAGCCTGGTGCCTGGAGCCATCGCTCTTCTCTGGCAGAAGTACAGATTTCAGTTGTCAGGAGTGAGTCGGGCACATGGTTTTTGGATGGATTGTCTCCTGAGCTGGTGGTTTGTGGGCAATTAAAGACTGTCCTTTTTAAAAACTAGAGGAGTTTTCATTGAGTGAAACTCAACCCAGCAGAGCTTAACTGTTGCACCCGCCCTTAGGTTGGGAAGCAGCAAAGGAAAATAGAATAGTATTTTGAAAAATTCTGAAAAATAAGATTCTCCATACATATTCTACATATTGAATGGACCTAGGTCTGTTTCTTACAAAGTTTGGGTTTCTGGAAATAAATAATGGTATGTAAATGTCTGCTTTATCACATCACTAATTATAACTTTATGGAAAAACAACAATACAGAAAAATGGTACGGGAAGAACAATTATTTTGAGGCATGGGTTCAGTGAAGGAAACACAATTCATATATTGAGACTTTTAAGTATTCAATACTCTGCAGGTGAAATGTTTTATTTTATCCTCCCCCCCAAAAACCTAGCTTTACTTGGTATCTTCCCATTTTCTTTAACCTGTTTATTGTGTAAATATTCCTTTTCCTTAACCACATGAGTCAGATTGTGTTTGGTGATGGGTTAACAGGAACCCTGATGGATGGGGCTTAAAATATAATGACATTTCTATTTCACTTCATAAAAAGCCCAATAGTTGGCAGTCCCGGGATTCATCTGGAAGCTTGACAACGTCACCCAGGATCCAGGGACTTTTTACTCCCTACTCTGTATTCTCAGCAGGCTGGCTTCTGTTTTCCCATTTGATACTTCCTGATCATGAGATGGTTTCTATAGGTGCAAGCATCACAGCCTCTCCCAGACTGTTAAGAGGAAGGGAGGGGGGGAAAGCACTTTCTCCTCCTGTGCATCTCTCTTATCAGGAAGGAAAATCTTTCTCAGAAGCTTTGGGGAGATTTCCTCTGGTCCTGTCCAGAACTGGTTAACTGACCAATTCTGCCTGCAAGAAAACGGGTTGTCATGATTTGGTAAAGATCCACAACCTGAATTTGACCAAGGCTCTCATCAGGGGATTGCTGCTCATAAAGGGGAATTGGAAATATAGAAGGAGAACCTTCAGTCATCACATAAATAGAGAGATACTATTGGCATTTAGTGGGTTGATCTTGGGATGCTGAGTGTCCTAAGATACACAAAACACTTTTTTAAATGTTTATTTATTTATATTGCAGAGATATGGAGAGGGATAGAGAGAATCCCAAGCAGGCTCCATGCTGTCAGCGCGCAGCCTGACACGGGGCTCAAACTCACGAACCACGAGATCATGACCTGAACTGAAACCAAGAGTAGGACGCTTAACTGACTGAGCCACCCAGGCGTCCCAAACACTCTTACACACCCCAAAAAAGAGTCATCCTACACAAAATATCAATAGCACTCCTGTTAAGACACATTGGCTCATACCAAACATAATTCATCCCCCGGGCTGAGGATATTATGACTCAAACAGCATCAGGAAACCATCAGCAAGAAGAGCAACATGGCTCCCAGCAGCGTGTGCTGTGGTACCCTGGTGGAAATTGGGAAGAGTAGTGATGCTTAGTCATGCGGGCACACTGAATCCTTTTCACAAAGCACTGTTATTTTCATTAAAAGGGTCACAAGGAAAAAAGTAACAGAGAGCATGGTAGGGAAATGATCTCTGAGGTCTGCCCTTATTTTATTATTTTTTTTAATAAAGGGATTTCCCAGTAACTAGACAAGCCTGTTTTCAAGAACAAGTAATTCTGAGTTCCCCATACCTCTATTGTCACTGCTCCCTGCCCCCACCAAGGATTCAGAATAATTGAAACCCCACTGTATAGCCACTCTTTGGGGGATAAAATTTCCTTTGTAGACCTTGTACTTAGTACAATGTGGAAGGCATTTAATGAATGTTTCACTGATTCAAAATAATTCAAGGAAACAAAGCCTGGAAAATTGTTCAGTATTATGTTCAAGGATACAGATACAGGGGAAAAAGCATTTTATGAAGAGTACTGATAACAAATTATGATACAAATATAATTATTTTTTTAAACTTTTTTAAAGAGTGTCAAATGGAGGAGGAGCTGGCTGGCTCAGTCAGTAGAGACTCTTGATCTTAAGGTTGTGAGTTTAAGCCCTATGTTGGGTGTGGAGCCTACATTTAAAAAAATAAATATATTTGTAAAAAGAGCGCCAATAGAGTTCTTTGTGGTCTGCAAAGAAACTGAAGACTAAACATCATTAGCTTTATGATTGGAGGTATAGGCAGCTTTGCTTAGTTTCCATGTCTGTAAAACCATAAATCTCTATGTTTGACAAAGAATAGGCTTAATAAATAATGTTTCTAAAGCTAATCACTAATGAGTAATAGGAGATAACTGGTTAAGGAAGACTGGAAAGAGCAAGGCACACAGAAAAAATAGACCAAGTAAAAGTACTAACACATGGAAAAATTTGACATGCTCAGGGTCATGGTCATACCACTTGTGGGCTCTGAAGAGCATCCATGAATCACTGCCAACTTCTTTAACCACCATTCTGCCCATCACCAAGCTCCCTGGATTTCTTCTGTGCCTATGACAAAGGCCAGACTTACTACAAACGCCTTTTTCTTTTTTCCTCTTCCTCTTCTTTTCCTGTTAATATTTTATTAGGTCATTCTTAAAGTAGTAGGAATATAGGTTATAGGCTACCCAGTGGGAACGAAGTGGCCAATTTACATCAGTCTAATGTAATAGTGTGTGCTATTTAAAAACGTGGAATGTAAGTAACTTTCATCACACTTTGCTATTTACTTTGAAATTGTAGCTTAAGGGGCACCTAGGTGGCTCAGTTGGTTAAGCCTCCAACCACAGCTCAGGTCATGGTCTCACAGTTCGTGGGTTTGAGCCCCACCTTGGGCTCTGGGCTGACAGCTTAGAGCCTGGAGCCTGCTTCAGATTCTGTGTGTCCTTCTTTCTCTGCCCTTCCCCCGCTCACCCTTTGTCTCTCTCTCAAAAATAAATAAACATTAAAAAATTTAAAAAAAAAAGAAATTGTAGCTTAAAGTTGAGTTGATATTGATACTGAGGACTGTGCTAGACCTCACTCAGGTACTTGATAAATATTTACTGCTTATAGTTTCATTAAGTTTTGGGAGGAATAATTTTGCTAGTGCCATTAGATTTACTACTACTACTCTTTTCCTTGTATTTTCTGGAAATTGGAAGTTGTTCCATTATTACAGATTCTAAATTTGTTCATTTGGTTCAGACGGTGACCACCAGATAACTCCACTATACAAGTGTATTCTCTTTATCATTAGGTAAATAACCTGACGAATGACATTTTGGTGCCAAATGTATGCTCCCAGTTCCCAGCGATGGGTCATCAAATGGTTTTAAAGTCCATGGATTATTCTTGCCTGAATCAATTATTTCTTTAGGATTTGCATAATAGCTATTTGCTAGTGATATTATTTATTCTACTATTTGCTAGCACCCTATTGTAAAGAAGAGGTTTTCCTCATTAATCAGCAGTGAACCACAATGAGAGAGAGAGAGAGAGAGAATATTATTTTCCCTTTAATAACTAATTTTCAGAGTAACTTATAATAATCATTTCCAATGATGAAAAATAGTCCTCCACCCCCTCTCTCATCAAGTATAACCACAGTCGTAGATTTTTATCCATTCAGTATTTACAATAATTGTTGCCATTTTCTTTTCGATGTTAAAATTACCCTAAATGTGGCCTTCAAGCTGGCTCCTGTGTCTTTTTAAAATGTACTTTTGAAGACTGGATCTACAAATGGATATGACCAGACCATATATAAAAATAGAATTGTGACCCACAACCTGCAGCCAGCAGCCCAGGGAATCAACCCTCTTATCTACAGCAATGAGCAATGAAGCCAGCTTCCTGTAAGATAAATTTGGAGGAAGTCAGATTACTATCGCAAGTAATAATTCAAGCAGCTAAACAATAATTTCTATAACAATCAGCTCAAAATGGCCGGGGCTTGATTAAAAACTCACAGCATCCCTAATTTTTCTCCCCACTTCCAACTTAGAATTAACCAGAGAAAGTCAAATATGTACCCCTAGCCAATCACATAGGATGCCCTGCTTCTTGCCACCTTCGGCTTCTCCATGCCGACAGCCCCCAACAGGGCCACCTGAAGCCATTGCTTTTTTCCACTGTGAAGCTTTCCCACTCCTCTGCCTACCTTTGAGTGTCTTCCAAAATGCAAGTGATGGGGGGTGGGGGTGGCTCACCTGGATGGCTCAGTTGGTTGAGCATCCGACTTTGGCTCAGGTTATGATCTCATGGTTCGTGAGCCTGCATCAGGCTCTGGCTGACAGCTCCGAGCCTGGAGCCAACTTTGGATTCTGCGTGTGTGTGTCTCTTTCTCTGCCCCTCCCCTGCTCACACTCTGTCTCTCTCAAAAATAAACAAACATTAAGAAAAATTACTAGAAAAAAATGCAAGTAACTGTGCCTGACTCAAGCTCTGAATCAATAGCCTCTGCTTTTCTCATTTGGCTGGTCTTCATTTATTTCCACGCTTTAAGGAGGTAGAATAGACATACATTTGAGGGTTGATTTATACGAAGTGTATGTAACAGATATGTATACTTTATATGAGGTACAATTGACATTAACTGTACCCATATTAGTGCTGTGGTTGATGAATGTTGACACGCACACAGACACACGCACACATATACACACACGCACACCTGGGTAAGCACCACTTTGTGATGTAGAATATTTTCATAACCCCCAAAAGTCCTTTCCAGTCAGCTTATGCTCCTTCCCTCTCCTAGCCTAGCATGGATTTGACCTCTATCACTATAGGTTAGATTTGCCTATTCTCCTACGTTCTGGTCACAGATCTTCATTAGCCTAAGCTCTTCCTTTGCATTCAGGCACAAAATGTCTAACTCATCCTGTGCTTTCTTTGCCCCAGAACTGGAATCAGCCAGTTCTCCAAAGAGCTTTGTATCTCTTCAGAGAGAAATGGGACTTTAGAAACCACGATGCAGGTGGCAACAGAGCTCATTGTCACTGAAGGTGATCAACCCTCCCTTTGCCTCTGACAGTGCCAATTTTGACACTGAAAACGCAGCAGCCTGGGAACCCCCTGGGACAGTCTGTCATCCTACTGCTCCAGGCCATTTTGGTGCACAGAACTAGGAAATTTATTTTTAAAATAATGTGCTCAAAGTGATACTTCCAATTTAAATGCATTATAGGGTTTTTTTCTGAACTTCTTTGATCTTATATTTGTATCTCATTTTCTCTTACACTTAAAGCTTTATACAGTATTACTTATGTTAGCCTACACTACCTATAGTTTCAAAACCACAGCCAGTGGTATTACCATTAATTATAAACCACTGAGAGAACCTGAAGATTTCTTTGCAGTTCTTCTTCATTCTTAGACTATCTCCCACCAGATATTGTCTGAATACTATATTCAAAAGCACTGTGGGAATAATCTATTTCCCTGGGTAACAATAGTTACCTTACCAATTTGATTTAGAGTGAAGTTTGTTTCAATTTGTTTTTAACTTTGGGTTTACTTTCTTTTCTTTTTTACTTTTTGGCTATATAAAACTTTTTTTTAAGTGTGTGATTTTTATGTTTTTTAATGTTTATGTTTATTTATTTATTTTGAGAGAGAGAGAGAGAGAAACCACACACACAAGTAGGGCAGGGACAGAGAGAGAAGGAAAGAGAATTCCAAGCAGGCTACACGCTGTCAGTGCAAAGCCCGAAGCAGGGCTCCATCTCAGGAACCCAGAGATCATGACCTGAGCTGAAATCAAGAGTTGGGTTATGCTTAACCCACTGAGCCACCCAGGTGTCTCAGCTATATGAAACTTTAAAAATTCAAAACCAGAGGCACCTGAGGGGCTCAGTCAGTTGAGCATTTGACTTCAGCTCAGGCCATGATCTCACAGTTTGTGGGTTCGAACCCCACATCGGGCTCTGTGCTGACAGCTCAGAGCCTGGAGCTGCTTCAGATTCTGTGTCTCCCTCTCTCTCTCTCTGCCCCTCCCCTGCTCGTGCTCTGTCTCTGTCAAAAATAAATAAACATTAAAAAATTTTTTTTTTAATTCAAAACTTCTGTAGGTAATTGTTTTTGTTTCTTGGATATCCTTCCAATTTTCCATATAACTGGGGACTCATTCCAAAGCAACTCATTCTTTATGGCTGCATTGTATTCCACCGTATGATGTCCAAACAGTTTCCTATTATTGGATGTCTGGGTTATTTCCAAACTTTTGTTATGACAAACGATAGTGCAATAAATCACCCTGCCTACATGTTGTTTCCATTTGTGGAGGTGTATTTTCAGAATAAGCTTAGGGTTAGAAGTAGAATTGCAAGAATTGATGCAATATAGTTTTGGTGCTCCATAGGGCTTCCATGATTTCCCCATTGCCACCAAAAATATCTATGACCATTCTTTCTCCAGAGCCTTGTGATTTCAACGTGCGTTTCCATAAGTGAGGACAGCCTTTTATGCTTAAGGACCACTGCCATCTTTTCTGTGAATTGTCTGTTCAAGTTCTTGCCCAAAAATTCTCCCCGGATTGTGGTCTTTTTCAGATTTTAAGATTTCCTGTAATGTACGTTGCAGGCGTTTTCTCCATACTGATCGACTTACTGGGAATATGCCATGATCCCTTTGACCATCTGGAGTACACTTTTATCCTTATAAATCACCTCATTTCAGGACACCTCCTTTAGGGGTAAACAGTTCGGTAAAGCCGGGTAAGGGGCAGATCAATCAAAAGAATTGCCTGACCCCTTGTAAGAAGTGTAAGAGATTGTTTCACGTTTAGCAGGTAACACCGTCGTTCTTACGCAATGGTCCGGGTGACACAAAGTCTTGCGTAAGGGAGTATGTTCAAATGACAAAACATTTTATCTGGCTCGTTAAGAACTCACAGGGTTCGCCTTCCGTTAGCTTCTGAGTTTGCAAGGTGCCCCTAGAGCTGCTGACACAGGCACACCCCCTTTCGGCTAGACAATAGCTCCTCGATTTCGCCACGAGATGTCAAGGTGGAGACAGACCAACCGGCCAGGTGGCTGCGCTTCACGACAGATGATAGAACGCTGGTTTCTACCGTCTCAAACAGCAAGGTTTAGCCAAGCCTAAATGTCCCACTCACGGCCTAGTTCCTGAGGTTGCACCTGGCCCGCCACCGCGCGGAAGCATCACCGATGGACGCGACACCCCACAGCGACCAATCACGCGCCGCCTGGCCCGGATTCCTCCGCCAGAGGCTGCGCCTCAGCCGCAGGTGGCCCGGCCAGCGCGTTCGCCCCGCGCCGCCAATCGCCACCCCCGCCGCCCTTCCCGTGATGCCCCGCGGCTGACCTCCGACCTCGGCGCCCACCCCTCCTCGCGGCCTGCTTCTCCCCGGGCTCTTGTCGAATTTGCAGCGTTCCGGAGGCTGTGGGGCGTGCCGCCGAGGCGCAGCTCTTCCCGTAGCGCCTGGAGGCCCCGGGCGGGTGCGGTCCCTTCGTCTTTCCTCCCCTTGACGGGGCCAGGTGACGGGCCGCTGATTGCGGCCGCGTCCGGGAGGTGACTCGGTGAGTGGGCCGGACGCGAAGCTGACTGGGCGGCGATGAGGGCGGGCTACGGCTGCGGCGCTTTGGGGCCGGGCGGCGCGGGGCGGGGCGGGGCGGGGCGGCGGGAGGAGCGGGAAGGGGGTGGGGCGTCGGGGCCTCGCGTCCTCCCTCAGCGCCATTTTGTGGCAGCGAGACCCGCAAATAAAGGGGAGCGCCAGGGCTGCGGTGGGAGGAGGAGCGCGGGGGCCGGCGGTAGCGCGGTCTGGCCGCCTGGGCGGTGAGCGGGCAGCGCGGCCTTGGCCTATGTGACTGGGCGGCGCCGGCTCGGCCTCCGTCTGGAGAGGTAGGTGCGGGCCGCCGGCGGGAGCGGCCGCGAGGACCTCCGGGTGCCGAGGGCTGAGGCGCGGCCGACCCGGGCAGGGGCGGGCAGAGCCCGGAGGACGACTCGGGGCCCCAGGACCCGCCGGCCTCCCGTTAGCTGCGCTTTCTTCGCGCCTGAGGGGACACTTCCGCCGCCCCGAGGCCATTTTGCCTTCGGTCTCCGTCCCGGGGGCGAGGTAGGCGCTCCCGCGGGCCGGCGATACCGGGAGGCCGCCCCCTCGGTGCGCGTCGCGTCCCCGCCTCGGTGTCGCCCCCTCCCACCTCTCTCCGCGGGATCCCCAGGGCTGGCGGCACTAACGAGTTCATTAAGGGACGGAAATCCATGGACCAAATTTTCACATCGCGCAGTAGGTTATTGCTGCAGCTGCGTCCTTCTGTAGACTTCCATTTTTGAGTGATTGCATGCATTCTGAGTAAAGAAAAAATTCTTAATCGCGTTAGAGGTTTTCGAGAAATTTTTAAGTCTCACCTTGGGTCTCTCTCCAAGGCTGCTGCTTACTCCTGTCGTCCAGCAGCATCTGATGAGGCTAGTCGGGGAAAGAAATTTCAGTCCACCAGGTGGCATGTGATAAAGGATGAAGTTAAATTTTAAGGGTTTGGGTGCGTGTGTTTCGGGAGTTCTTCTGGATCTTACCTTGTCATAAACAGGTAGCTGTACCCAAGGATTGAGTGTTTTCGTTTCTCAGTGGCGGACCTTAAGCAACCTACCTAAATTTCTAGCTCCCAAAGGACGAAAGTAATAATAAAATTGTGGCCCCGGCACTGTCGGTGTTTTACTTAGCTTATGTAATTTTATAGAACTTAGTGACACCTAGTTTTCCTGATTCGATTTTGAGTCATACTTGCTCATAATATTTTTGTGTTAGAAATGAGTTAGTATAGAGGATACAGAAAGTCTGTAGTAGCCCTGCGATGTGGAGATGAGAGCCTTAATCTGTACTGTGCGTTACAGCTTTCAGCGTCCTTTGTGTTCTCGGACGTATGTATGTACTTGTACGCGTATAGCATAGAATTCCCTAGAAAATAACCTTTACTTGATACGGTCTTAGCATTTCATATAATTTGTATGTTATCTCACTCGAGAAAAGATTCTGACCCCAAAAATCTCACGTTGATGGTTCCTTTAGCAAAACGATCCAGAGAGTGTTTGGTTTTATGCTTGTTTTTATTTTTTTAAATTATCTTGTATTTTTTTAACCTGTTTTCTGAAACTCAGTTTTTATCAGAAAAACTTTCCAGTATTCCCCTAATAGTATATCCCATTGGAGTTTAAGCTGGTCCATCGGGCTAGAACTCGGTGGCCATGAATATTCTCCATTATTGACAGTGTAGTTGTTGGATTTTCGTTTAATTTTTTTAATGCACATTAAACTTTTAATGTTCATATTTTGTTTGAAAAATAATTTGTGCAGCATTTTTATGGCACATGGGTGTTCATATTTCTAGCAGTACGTGAGACATGCAAAATTGGTATCCTTTTTTTGCTGATTTGGAGACTGCAGCCCAGAGTTAAATAACTTGCTCAAGATCCATGACTACTGATAAGAGTTAGGAAAAGGTGGTTTTCCAATTCCTAACTAGTATCCTTTTTACTGCAGACCCAGGGTTGTATGCTGTTGGATTATTAGTTTCTTGAGTTTAGTTATGGTTAGGTTCATTCAGTGAGGTACACACTTTCTTAAATCGTGTTGGCTGGTATTTGCCTAAGAACGGAGTTGCATAACTTCGGGTCATAATGCTAAGAGCCAGGGAAGTACTGGGATCTGAGATGCTCGGCACCTAGCCAACCAAAACTGAACTCTCCATCGTTAAATGTTTCTCATTGTTAAGACCTCAGGAGTACATGGTAGTTCTGAGATCTGAATTTAAGAGGTTATCCCTGAATTAATCCACAGGAATAACTGAAACCTTTACATAATTTTAAAGCTATGTTTTAAGCAATCTTAAATTTCCTAAAAGGTAGCCAAATTGGTCGATTTTAAGTATATTCTATTTTGCTGTTTTTATATTCTTCAGTTAGCTAAGCTTAGTCATTATTGACGATGGGAGAGTGGGAAAATAATGCATCCTCATCAGTTACCAGCTTTTGAGAGGTGTGGCTTTTGGGGTCCTAATCCCCAGTTTATTAATTAATAGCTCTTTTGACCAGAGCTAATCACCTGATGACTCACAATCATTTTCCTCATCTAGAAAATGGGGACTAACTTTGATTTTGAAAAGTTTTGATTCATAAGTGTATGACTCATAGCACTTAGTATTATATTCATCCCCCCACACCCCCAAGATTCTGGATTTAACTCCAGATATTTCGGTTATTCCATTTTTCTGATACAAAAGTAGGTGGTTCTAAGAACTTGAAATAAACATTGTCTTTATGAATCTAGAATTGATTTTAGATGGCTATTGTTCTTGTTGAAATTTAAAAGTCGCCTTGGGCAATAATAAATTTCTCACTACATTCATGTAATGTGAAAGGCAGATTTGAGAACCAAGTTCTATTTTGACCAAATAGTTGAATATTGATGCTTTTAAATTTAAACATGTTCTAATTTGCCTTTGCCTTTTTCTTTTTCTTTTTTTTTTTTGCTTGTTTGACTCTTGTGGCATATTATGGACTCTCAAAGAAAGTGACATTTTAACAGCTAAAAATTAGGGAGGGATTTCTTTCAAAATGCTTATGCTTTGAATTCCCAAGCCACATATATATTCTGTATGTGACTCTGAGAGTCGACGTGAAACACAAACCTTTTTATAAAAACTATATTTTTGATGTATGTCACAAATTTATAAATTTAGGTTTATGAAGAAAATACACATATTCTTTAAGCGATGTGTAATTAAAATTTGGCCACCGTCCAACTGTTTAGAAAGAAAGAGAACATAAACCAGTGTTAAAATTTTTAAAAACTTGATGTTTAGAATTCTAAAAATTGGAGATCACCAAGCATTCTGCAGTGGGGCTTAGAAACGAAAGACAGGAGCATGTCTTGATATCCTCAACCTGTGAATTCCCCCTTCAGTTTCTTCAAGAAGTAGTGATTGAAAGTTATTGTTGTTGCAAAGGGAGAAGGAAACTAATAATTGCTTATTTTGTGCCAGTCACCATACTAAAGATTTATATTTATCTTTAGAAGTAGCTGAATAGTTTTGAGCCTTGGTGGTGGTAATCCTTCTTGGGTTGGGCAAAATGGGCTCAGAAGTTCTGCTTTTCTTGTTTTCAGAGTTTGTCCCTCTCTTAAGAGAAAAGCAGGGTTATTAGAATTTCATGTGTTTCCTAGTCCTTTAAAAACCTTTTAAACATAATTTAGGTTATTTGTTGCTAATTAAGCATTTAATTAATTTTATTTTAATGGAATAATTTGAATATGTATTAAGAAAAGAACCAATCTGGGGAAAGTGTCCTGTTACAGAAGCATTTACTAGTTTATAAACTGGAATTTATATTGAATAACAGCCATAATGCTTAAGTTTTATAACTAAAATTCTGAGTAGCTATGGTGCTCATTTACTGTGTAACAAGTGGATTACCTGTCCACAGTGGTAAATTTAGCTGTTTTGAAACTGTCACTCATAGCATTGTTATCACAGTATCTGTTATATTAGGCTCCACATTTATTCTCAAGATTTTACTGTAGATCATCTTGTTTTGGGGGGAGAAAATTGGGTTCACTTTTATGATTTCAGTAGTAATTGAAGCAAATTCATTTGTTCATACTTCCATTCAGCATATACTTGAGTGTCTGCGGTGTGCTGTGCCATCACCAGTGAATAAAACAATTCTAATGGAGCTTATTTTATAATTGGGAGAAACAGAGAAGTATGTAAAATGTCAGATGATGATAAGAACTATGAAGAAAAGTAAAGCTTGATGTGAAGGGATAGCAAAGGATAAACTTGCACTATTTTTAGTGAGTTGGGGTACCTTTAGAAGTAGTGACTTGCAGAGGTACACGTATACTAGGTTAAAATGGCTAGAAGTTCAGAGGGCTAGAATTGTCTCATAGGTTTTTTTTTTTTTTAATTTTTTTTTTAATGTTTTATTTATTTCTAGGAGAGAGAGAGAGACAGCGTGAGCAGGGGAGGGTCAGAGAGAGAGGGAGTCACAGACTGAAACAGGCTCCAGGCTCTGAGCTGGCTTTCAGCACAGAACCTGACGCGGGGCTCGAACCCACGAACCGTGAGATCATGACCTAAGCGAAAGTCGGATGCTTAACCGACTAAGCCACCCAGGCGCCCCTAGAATTGTCTCATAGGTTTTTAAAATGTTTATTAATTTTGAGAGAGAGAGAATCTCAATTGGAATCTGTTCTGTCAGCCTGGAGCCCATCGAGGGGCTTGAACTCAAGAACATTGAGATCATACCTGAGCCAAAATCAAGAGTCAGACCTCTAACCAACTGACTTCACCCAGGCGGCTTTCATTGGTTTTTAAAAGTTATTTAGTTTATAGACATTTACCTGCTATATTTAGCTCAAATGGGAAATTGCAAAGAAATGCCAAGTTTGATTTCTGGGTACCAGTAGGTTGCAGTCTAGTAGAGTGAATGCACTTTGAACATACTAAAATACAAGAAGACCTCTGGGGATAATCATGGTGAAAGTTTGTTTCCCAGATGATTGGAATCACTGGTACCATTTTAGGGTAGTCGCTAAGCAGTTGTCTGTTACTTCCAGCAGAGAGTATAAAATGGGCAGCAAGACCCCTAAAGTAAACAGGGGCCCATTTAAAGGTGGGAAAAAAAAGAAAATAATACAGACCTTAAATTATAGAAATAATGATCATGCCTTCATAGGTACTGGTCAGAGATTTGATTAACTTCTTAGTTCAGAAACAACCTCAGATAATTTGCCTTCTGCACCCAATGATAGAATTATTAAAGAAGGAAGAATTAAGCCAGCAATATATAATATCAACTTGTGGGGTTTTTTTCCCCTAAATATACTGATTTCTTCAACACAGTGTACCTAGTCTGAAAATGAGGTTTTAATGGTAGTACATGATTAGAATGTCTGATTTACAGAATTTGGATTGTATGTAACATAAAAAGTGATATTGGAAGATTATTTCATTTTGAGGAATCTTAAATAGTTAGAAGTCAGGTACCTTTTAAAAGTTCAGTTTTAGGGGCACCTGGGTGGCTCAGTCAGTTAAGCATTCTAGTCTTGATTTTGCCTCAGGTCAGCATCTCACTGAGTTCAAGTAGACCACACGTGCATATGCTTGTGCGCACGCTCTCTCTCTCTCAAAATAAGTAAATTTTTAAAGTATAAATTCTTTGGTTAAGTTTTTTTATTGAGGTATAATTGACATGTATCTTTAGCTTCAGATGTACAGTGTAATGGTTTCAGTATTTGTATATATCGTGAAGTGGTCACTACAGTAAGCCTAGTTACCATCTGTTACCACAGTTAGAATTTTTTTTCCTTGTGAACTCTTTCAAGATTTATTCTCTTAGCAACTTTCAAACATGCAATACAGTTTTACTGATTATAGTCACCATGCCATAATTTACATCATTGTGATTTATTTCTCTTTGGTTAAATGTTTAATAGTTTGGAATTTGTAATAAGCGTGGGTAAGTAAACTAAATATAAAGGTAGTTTAAAATATAAGGGGAAGATTGCTGACAACGCTGTTGGAAATAAAACTTAGGAATGAATTTAAATTTGCTTGTGTTATTTGAATACTACATATCAGAAGTGTTTTCAGTAATAAAGTTAAGGAGAGTAGTTCTTTTGTATAACCTGTCTTTTGCAACAGGGTTAAGTAAATTTTGGATACATTTATAAAAAGAAGCTAACTGACATAAGATTCATAAAATTAGGGTAGGAATATTTTTATTAAGGTGTAAGTGTATATCATATATATATGCATTCATTGTACAGTGGTGAATTATCATGATGATGACAGATTCTGCTTTACTAGAGCAACCTAATGATGTAAAAGGAAAGGCTTAGCAACTGGTACTATCTTTCCTTTTCTTTCAGAAGATGTCTGGGATACTACCTGAGATCCGTATCTGACTTAAGTACAAAGCTATCACTTCCATAAGATTTCTCTTTCTCATAAGACAGTTGTAAAAATGCACTGAGAAGTTACATATCTGGTCACGCCTTTATGGGAACATCAAAAGCAATGACCAGTTGTTGTTTTTTTTTTTTTTTTTTACAAAGGAATTCTTAAAAATAACCTGAAAACAGTAGTAATGAAAGATACTAACAAAGGAGAAGGTGGGTGTGGAGTATATGGGAGCCCTGTGATATCTTTGTAACTTTTCTGTAAATGTAAAACTATTATAAAATGAAAGGTTTTTAAGAGAGCCCGGGTGGCTCAGTCGGGCTGTCTCATGGTTGGTGAGTTTTGAGTCACAGTTGAGTTCCGAGTCCGGAGTCAGGCTCAAAACTAAGTTCCCTAATTGGTTTAAAAGAGCTAGTATTTTTTGTTCCTGTCTTAATTGGAAGAAAATCAATCAAACCTCTGCTCTCTGCCCCTTTTTCTTAGGATTCAAGATGACCAACGAAGAACCTCTTCCCAAAAAGGTGTGTGTTTTTTTTTTTTTTTCCAGCAGGTTTTTTAAGCACTTTGTGGGTTGGGGGGAGGGTGTTAATAGAGTTAAAGGGACTGTAATTTGTTTATTGTTCACTCTTTTGCCTTATAACACTAATGGCATTGTGTGGTGTGTAATGTGCTGGACATAATCTTATAGGCAGTGTATTTTTAGAATATTGTCAGTTTTTGAAAAACTTGTATCTCCATGGTCTATTCTTAATCTTTATTATACGGATAAATTCCATGTATGTAACAATAAATGTCAAAAAAGATTCCTTCACAAGTTCTTATAAGTTGCTTATTTTCTTTTTTTTTCTTTTCCTTTTTAAATCCCTTTGATTGTATGGTAAAAACCTCTTCTGTGTTTTCAAGAAAAGGTTATAGCTAGTTAGTTCTTAGATCCTACCTTTCCTCTGATGTTTGTTTTCTAGTCTCATTTTCTTCTTGTCCTATATCCCTAACTTAATTCAATTTAGTCAGTATTACACACAAAATTACAAAATAACATAATTCCTAAAAGTAACTTATAATTCAGGTGGGAAGACAGGGTATGTGCATATTAAGCAGTGAGTATTTAAGTGAGCACTTTACGTGGTGTTATGGGAATTTGTCTTTAGTTTTGAAGTTAAATTATTCAGGAGATAAAGAATTCTACTGATTTAATAATCAGAATTAATTGTGTGCTTTTTAGACTTTCTAATGTATTTTGGTACAGTAATTTTCTTAAATTTCCTTTTCTTAAAAGAAACTAATCAAGCATTAATTTTATACTAAAGTAGAAGTGTCTCACCTGTACAGTCTACATTTGGTATAGAGAAAACAAATAATGTTTCAATTCACAAAGCAGTTTCAGCTAGTTGGAATATTGTGCTCAGTTTTTAAACACTTTTTATTTTTAAATAATTACTGATTCACAGGAAGTTGCAAAGAAATGTACAGGGAGGTTCTGTGCACTCTTCACCCAGCCTCCTTCAGTGTTAATTTTGCATGACTGTTAGACATCTTGTGTAACAATATCAAAACCAGGAACTTGCCATTAGTACAGTCCACAGAGCTTATACATGTGTTTTGTGTGTGTGTGTGTGTGTGTGTGTGTGTGTGTTTGTGTGTAGTTTCACCATGGGTAACTTAGTGTACCACCACCACAACCAAAACAGTCAACTGAACCATTACTAACAGGCCTTCATTTTGCCTCTCCCCCATAGCCCCATCCATCCTTTCCCTCCATCCTAAACCCCTCAACCACTAATTGGTTCTCTATTTTAGTAATTCTGCTCGTTCACAAATGTTATACCAAAGAAAGCATGCAGTATATGTCTTTTGGGATTTTTCCACTCAGTAAAATTTCCTGGAGGTGTATCCAAGTTGATCCATAGACTTTCTTTTTAATGGTAGATACAGTATTCCAAGGGTGTGGATATACGTAGCTTGACCATTCACCTGTTGAAGGAAGTTTGGGGGCTATTACAAATAAAGTTGTGAACATTCATAAACAAATTTCTGTGTGAAAATAAATTTATTTCTCACCAGCAATGTATGATGCCCAGCATTTAGTGTTAACTGTTGTTTTCTTAAGCCATTCTAATAAATGTGTAGTGATAGCTCATTGAAGTTTTAATTTGCATTTCCTTAAGAATGATGCTTATATTAAAGATAAGTAGTTCACCTTTTAAAAATTTCTCTTCAATAAAATAAGAATTTAAAAAAACAATGTGTATTGAGCCGTTTAAGTCTCAGGCTCTGGAGATGTTTCACATGTCTCCGTACAGAGCTCCTTTTGGGAGGGATGCTGTGTGATTTTAATAATAAGGGTATTCCTAATAACAGAAATGAGCAATTGAGGGATTAAAATGTTACGATCTTGTCTAAATAAAAATGTGAAGATTGTAAGAACCTATAGTATTTAATATTTAAAAGTTTTAGGAGTTGGAGTTCCTGAGTGGCTAAATTGGTTAAGCGTCCAACTCTTGTTGCTGGCTCAGGTCATGATTTCACAGTTCCTGGGATGGAGCCCTGTGTTGGGCTCTGTACTCACAACGTGTGGAGCCTGCTTGGGAGTTCTTCTGTTCCTCTTTCTGCCCTTCCCCTGCTCAGGCGTGTGCTTTCTCTCTCTCAAAAGTAAAAATAAACTTTGGGGAGAAAAGTTTTAGGAAGAGCAGTCAGTTCATATTTTAATTCTCTTTATATAGGTTCGACTGAGTGAAACAGACTTCAAAGTTATGGCACGAGATGAGTTAATTCTAAGGTAAAAAAATTTTTTTAATCAAAACTATAAAGTACTTTCTATGGAACATATTGTGATTCTATCCTATAATTATCTTCAAGTTAGATTATGTTCTTTTTAACGTTAATACATCCTCAAATCTTTAATACACTGTCCAACATACTATGGCCTGTTCATTATGTAAACACTGAGGAAAGTATAACTCTTCCTAGAACTAAAGTACTAGCTTGGGAAGCTTCTGGACTAATAGGTAACCTGAGTTTTTCTTGCATAGGGAAGATCATCAGAATTTTAACTGAAAGCATTTGTACTCTGTATATAACTTGTTATGGGGAATGACCCTGCTTTCAGAAAGCTTTCAGTTTAACAAGTATATAAACTTCTTTTGATGTTATTTTTTCCTTTTTCGATATGTGAAAAAGTTGTAGCCCTAAAGGACATGTCTAGTTATAGAAAAAAATACATCATTTACTGATAGGCAAAATTACTCTTTCTCATAACCGTAACTTTCTACATTTAACTATATTCATTTTCTCATCTGTAAGTTAAAGGAGTTGAATTAAATTACTTTTAAAGGTTACTTTAAGCTCTGAATTTCTGTGGTCATCCTGTAAATTTCTTTGAAAAGTAGATTGTCAAGAACAGCATTAAGGGTGTTTATTTTTTTTAATGTAAAATATGATCAACGCAGGTTTTGTGTTGTGTAACTTAAATGTGTTTTTTGCATCTTACTACTTTGTGTGATAAGTTTTTTACATGATAATTTTTAGAACAAAAAGTATTTTTCAGGGCACCTTTGCCAAGATCATTGAACTTTTTTCTCTAGAATTTTCCAGGTGATTTTTACTTGAATAAGTAAATTTAATTGACCAGAAGTAGGGAGGAGAAAAGTGTTCAATAAGATAGGCAGACACAGGTGACATGTTCTATTGTTAACTAGAATCTGATAATTTCTCACCTTCTTCACCTACTCTGTTGTAAACAAGCTCTTTATTTTCATGCAAAGGACAATTTTTCCACTGCATACATTTATTTTCCTGCACATGAAATTTAAATCTATAGTATTCTAAAAACACTTTTGTCCTCCTGGTAAAGTAGAGCCTTGCTTATGATAATACTGCCATTCACATGTTGATACTTATTCTCTCTCTACCTCTGGTTAGTATATGCAGTCTTTTTCTTGATTTATCTGTAGGAGGAGAAATCAGTAGTATGATCTTAAAAAATAAATAAAAATTAATGGTAGCAATTCTTTATCTTCAGTTACTGGTAAGGTTTTAAGTCATGCACAGTTTATATTCTTGAGGTCAGTTTAACTTTCTTTAGGGAATTCTCATATATGACTTTTAAGTGAGTTTTTCCCCTCACAAATTCTCTTGGTGATTTTAAATCAAGTGCTACTTATTTAACTATTCTGTTTTCTGCCATCTTGATAAGGATGTTTTTGGCTGAGCTTTTATATTTTTCTGTTCCCCTAAAATAGTTACGTAGCCTCTACAAAAGACTTCATTCATCCCCAAACATTGAGTGAAACTCCTGTTTGTATCCTAGGTTCTAGGGCCCATAACAGTAAGCATGCCTTTGACTGAACAGTAAAAGGTGAATTCGCTTGGTATCCTGGGATTTTTTTTGCTCATTGTTTTTGTAATATTGATATCTCATAACAAACCTATCAAGTTTTTGAGGTTTCTATGGAAAGATTTTCTAAAATCAAGGGTACAGTTGACCCTTGATGAACAACACAGATTTGAACTGTGTGAGTCCATTTACATGCAGATTTTATACAGTGCAAAACTTGAAATGTATTTTGCTTTCTTAATCCTTTTTCTAGCTTTACTATAAGAATACCGTGTATAGTACATACACAAAATACAGCTTATTCAAGTGTTTATATTAATCGGTGTAAGTCTTGTGATCAGCAGTAGGCTGTTAGTAGTTATGCTTTTTGGGGAGTCAAAAGTTAGACATGGATTTTTGGCTATGCAGGATTTCTCCCTAAACTCCCACCCCACAGGGGTCAAAGGTCAACTAAATTTTGGATAGCTGTAACTGAAGAACAGCTTGAAAATAGAGCTCTTCAGAAGAGCAGGATAGCAGACATTTTGGGCAGGTTACTTTTTGTTAGTTGCTTAAATGGGGATCTTGTTTATTAACAATAATTGCCAAGCTAACATAGCCTATGTCTTGAGGGTAGAGGAATATAACAAGGAAGAAAAGTTCCCTCATACTCTGATAGCATATGACATTTATGCACATTGTTTCTGTCAGTTAGATATAGTTTAAAGAATAGTTTTGAATGTGAGTACATTCTCTCTCCCCTTTTTACCGGCAAAAATAGATTGAATCACATGATATTTGCAGAAAAGAGCTAAGATAAAGAATCTCGTGTCCCTTATAATTAGGCACATTTCTTAGGTGCCATTTGTTTGAGGTGGACGGCATATCTGAAAGTAGCGAGTTGTTTACTCAGTTTCTATAATCTAGGCATTGTGCTGAGCATCAGTGATAAGAGTCCTGTAAGGCATGTGAGCTGACCTGGAGGAGCATACTTGGTATATTCTCAGCAGAGAACACTTAAGTTTATGGGTGTGTTTTTCTAGTGTATTTAATAAAAGCAATATTAATGTAACAACTAACATGTGAATTTATTTTTGTACTAGATGGAAACAATATGAAGCATATGTCCAAGCTTTGGAGGGCAAATACACAGATCTTAATTGTAAGTTTTTAGTTTCCTGAAGATTATGTGAATATCTCCTTTTAGATTTTTGTTTTAGGAAAAATTATGTTATGGGATAATTGGTTTTACCAAGCAATTGTAATTTTTTTAATGTTTTTTTTTAGAGCGAGATATCACAAGCAGCGGAGGGGCAGGGAGAGAGGGAGACACAGAATCTGAAGCAGGCTCCCGGCTCTGAGCTATCCGAGCTATCAACTCAGAGCCCCATGTGGGGCTCGAATTCATGAGCAGTGAGATCATGACCTGAGCCTAAGTCGGACACGGGACTGAGCCATCCATGCACCCCAGCAATTGTAATTTTTATTCAGGCATTTTGTTACAGAATTTGCCCAAGCACTCACCATATTGCTGCTGTGAAACAGCTGAATGAGCCGTGATCTCTCTTCTTGAGGAATTCCTATGAAGTCATTGGGAAAGACCAACATGTAATAATCATGGAATAGCAAGACTGTTTTAGTAGAATTACATACAAGTGTTTGAGAGCCTAGATGGAGAAACTCACAAATACTTGAAACTTTCCTCGATGTGTCCCTGCTCACTTCCACAGAAGAATTAGAAGTGAAGCATGAGTTATTAGTCTAGAAAGGAGGTGCATAGAAGCAACACAAAATAAACTTCTAAGAGCTTAAAGTTTAAATCTTCTGTAATCAAAGTAAACAAAATCTGAAAAATAATACCAACAAAGTTGATTAGTTTCAAACCATTTTAGTTTTTGTCACTTGTCACTGAAGAATAACGTACTTTTTGTGATTATAAAAAGCAACACGGGCACCTGGGGCCCTCCGTTGGTGAAGTGTCCAACTTTTGATTTTAGCTCAGGTCATGGTCTCATGGTTTGTGAGATCTGTGCTGTGAGCATGGAGCCTGCTTGGGATTCTCTCTCCCTTTCTCTGCCCCTTCCCTGCTCCTGCACACAGTCTCTCTCTCAAAGTAAACTTTTTTAAAAAGGGGCAATATAATATAGGGGCACCTAGGTGGCTCAGTCAGTTGAATGTCCAACTTTTTATTTCGGGTCAGGTAATAATTTCACAGTTTATGGGTTCATGCCCCACATGGGACTCTGTGTTAACAGCATGGGGCCTGCTTGGGATTTCTCTGTTTCCCTCTCTCTGCCCCTGCTCTGCTTGTGAATTCTCTCAAAAATAAACATTTAAGGTGGGGGGGCAATGTAGTTTTCCACGTCCAGAAAGCTTCAAAACCTGAAATTTCAGTTACTATATGACTATATTATAATCCAGAGGCATTAACATTATGAGAGCTTAAAGTAATAATTGTGCAGTTTTTGGCATGTTTACATTGAATAGGTTAAAAACAATATAGTCAGGACTTGGTGAATATACTGTACTATAGACGGATACGGGTAACGAAGCTGCCCATGTTCTGGGAGGTGGATTGGACAAGCATAACATAATTCCATGTAGGATGAGGTGGCTGTGGGCCATTCTAACACCACTGTCTCCTAAAAGAGCACTTGTGATCAAGAACACATTTCCTTGTTATAAAAGTAGTTGGGATAGAAACTAATGACTGGATGAATTTTTTTTGCCTCTATTTTTATTATCCTTGACAGAGGCAGTCAGAACTTTATTTGGGGTAGGTCAGTTTGATCATGAAATTATATTTCATAATGTTACAGGATTTTTTTTTTCTTTTAATCATCAGCTAATGATGTAACTGGGTTAAGGGAGTCTGAAGAAAAACTAAAGCAGCAACAACAAGAGTCTGCCCGCAGGGAAAACATCCTTGTAATGCGACTAGCTACCAAGGAGCAAGAGATGCAAGAGTGTACTGTAAGTATTTCAAGTGTTTTAAGTCTTTTTGAGAAATTGGTTTTTAGTCTGCATTATTACATGTATTAGTATTTAGCTAATTTTATATACTTGTAATTATAAACACATTTTGTTAAGGTAGATATGCTTCAAGCTATAAATATGCTAACTAAAATTTTGGTAGATCACCCCATTATTGGATTTGAATTTTTTTTTTTTTTATGGCCAAGAAGTTGAAAGTTTTAAGTTATTTTCCGTGATACGATAATCAGTATACTGATTCAGATGTTTTTTAGTAGCTTGGTATCTGAGAGTATAAAGAGGATTTGCTCCTTTCTAAGCAAGCTCTTTCTTCTCTGCTCTCTTTACCTCTCTGTGCATAAAACTTCTTCCTAGTTATCAGCAACTTCTACCATGTCTGTTTTTAATTAACAGCTTTCATTTGTACGTAGATCTGAAATCCCTTGACATGTTTGATCATTTAGGTCTGGTTGGATTTAGATTCGATTTTATGCTCTATTCAGTAGTCTCAGTCATTCCTTTTTATTTAGCGTTTGTATATATGTTATATAAAATAGAGGTAGCACTATCCATGTTGTTTCTAATTTTAAAAATTTGAAACTTAAAAAAATAATTTTATGTATTTAAAGTAATCTCTAGGGGCTGCCTGGGTGGCTCAGTCAGTTAAGCATCCGACTTCGGCTTAGGTTATGATCTCACAGTTTGTGGGTTCGAGCCCCACATCAGGCTCTGTGCTGACAGCTCAGAACCTGGATTCTGCTTCAGATCCTGTGTCTCCCTCCCTCTTTGCTCCTTCCCTGCTCATGCTCTTATCTCTCTCTGTCTCTCAAAAATAAATAAATGTTAAAAATAAATAAAATAAAAATAATCTCTATACCTGTTGTGGGGCTCAAACTCATGACCCCAAGATCAAGTTGCATGTTCTTGCAACTGAGCCAGGCAGGCATCCTGAAAATCTGAAATATTCTTCCATTCTTTTGTGTAATCTACATTGGTCTGATACATTGTTTATTAAATCTAATGCAGAAGGCAATTTTCTGCTGACTGGAGACTCTGATCATATATGGGACACAGCCTTATTCCTAGTTGATTTCTCACCAGTAAAATGTTCTTTAGGATTCAGTCACAGCCCTTTTACTTCCTGTGAAGTTTCTCTCAGTAATCATACACCTTCACTTTCTATATTTTTATCTCTTGACTACCCCCTACCTTTGGCTATATTTTTTACCTGAACACTTGGTTCCAAGAAGTCTCACCAATTATTGAATATAATTTTATTATTATTTTTTTAGTGTTTATTTTTGAGAGACAGACCACAAGTCAAGGAAGGGCAGAAAGAGAGGGGGGAGGCACAGAATCTGAAGCGGGCTCAAAGCTTTGAGCTGTCAGCACAGAGCCCGACATGGGGCTCGAACCCACAAACCGCAAGATCATGACCTGAGCTGAAGTCAGACGCTCAACCAACTGAGCCACCCAGACGCCCCTGATTTTCTTTTCTTTATAGGTAACACCCACCCCACCTCTTAAAATTTTTTTCTCCCTTTTAGATTTTCATATCTAACAAAGTGGGCCCTATGTCTCTAAAGTACCCAATCTCAAAACTTTTCTCCTTTTCCTGATATTAAGGATTCTAGATTCTACCTAGTTTTAGGCCTGTTTACATGGCACTATGCCAGATGCTTATACATGCAATGGAAGACTCTTAGCTGCAAGATACTAACTGCTGGTAGAGTGTGAATGGATGGTGCCAATGGCATTATCTCCTAGCACCAGTGTGTCTTGAATTCTTTCTTGAGCCCTACTCTTGACATCTTAGTTCATGTACTTTTTTTTTTTTAAATAATGGTTAGATAACACGAAATAGGTGGCAATGCCTTAACCATATGTGTTGTCAGGCCCTTGGGCCTCTTCCATCCTTGTCAAGGGAGTACTCCTTTTATACAACACCTAGTTCGTGTACTTCTTACCACTTGCCTAGACAGTATATCCTGTTGACTCCTATTGTTCTCCAGCTATTCTATATGCACTGACAATTTTGATAACATCATGCCTGATCAGAGCCTTTGGTGATGCTGCATCACCCTTTTATCTTCTCATCCTAGGTTTTTAAGGTTTTTTTCAACTAGAACCTAACCATTTCCAGTCATACTTCTGTAGTTTTCTCCATGTCAGCTGAACCAGCTGATTTTCAGTTAAATACAGAGTAAGGTTTTTGCAGAAAGGGTGGCAGCAGCAAAAACATAAGGAAAGGGCAAGATTATCTGTGGCAACTGAGGGGCGGTTCACTTTGTAAACCTAAATAGTAACTGTCCATCTTGGAGAGGCAGGTTTTCTTTAGGGATCACAGTGGGTGATATGTGCTGTGTGACATGCTTTGTTCCTGTTCAGTTATCTTAGCAACTAGTCTTAACGTTGAATAAGTAACTGCACTTTTTTGTTTAAAATGAGTGGCTTTAAGGGGCACCTGAGTGTCTCAGTTGGTTGAGTCCAGCTTCGGCTTGGGTTATGATCTCGTAGCTTGTGAGATCAGGCCCTGCTTCGGGCTCAAGATGCTGCAGTGTGGAGTCCACCTCATCCTCTGTTCCCCTCTCTGGGTCCCTCCCCTACTCCTGCTCTCTCTCTCTCAAAAATAAAATGTTTTTTAAAAAATTGAGTAATTAAAAAAAAACTCCTTATTCTAAATAAAAATTATTTGTTTGCTTAATGAAATAGTAAATATATGTCCAATCCACATAGCATATTTGTATTTTTTGCTAAGTTTTGGTAGAAATTAGCAACTTACAAATTGTTTACATTAGTACCTATTTTAAGTGTTAGTGTGTGGCAAGATCTTGAACCAAAATTACTTTGGGTGTGAAGAAAGTGATTCATTTAATGCTAATAAACTGTATTTCATATTTTAGAAGTGTAATTTTAGTGTGCTAGTAAATAGTACAACTGAAGTCGAAATTGAAGGTTTCATATGTAAGTAGAGGGGTTCTGGTGTGGTGGAAAAAACCCTAGACTGGGAGTCAGGAGGCTTGAGAACTAGAATCTAGTCTCCGTTCTTGCACTGAACTGTGTATCCTTGGGCAGTTGGCTTATTTCATTTCAAAAATGAGTAGTTGGATTTGGTCAGTCACCTTCCACCTGTATAATTCCGTGATTTCAAATCTACTCAGAAGAAAAAAATGAATATACACTTTATTTTGACTTGAGCTATTTGTAAAGCTGAAAAGCCAACTCATGTAAATATATAAGCATGGTATATTTTTAAATTTGGAAGTACAAGCGTATATTTTAGGTTATCTTGTACTTGGTATATTTTTAGGAGACTTCTACATTGAATAATTTCCATAGATACAAATTTGAGTAAATTACTGTACTCTTAGGTAATGTTTTAAATTTGGCTATTTTCTAGTGAAAATATTTTTGGCAAATATAATTGTTTTTTTTGTATCATTTTGATCCCAAAATAAGATGTAGGCCTCTTTAAAGTTTCCAGATATGGAAATGCACTTGTAGCCTTAATTCCTACTTGAATAACCTTAATAGTTATTTACAATTTGTACTTCTCTAGAGGTTAAGATTAAAGGAGGAAAGATTTAATAAATTGGTATATTCTGTGAATAAAAGGGATTTTACACTACCTTCTTGGGTGTATTTTCTTTGACTTGGTAGTAATTGTTTCTTTTGCTTTGTACAGACTCAAATCCAGTACCTCAAGCAAGTCCAGCAGCCTAGTGTTGCCCAACTGAGATCAACGATGGTAGACCCAGCGATCAACTTGTTTTTCCTAAAAATGAAAGGTGAACTGGAACAGACTAAAGACAAACTGGAACAAGCCCAAAATGAACTGAGTGCCTGGAAGTTTACGCCTGATAGGTAAACAAATCATACTCCCCAGTCAAGACTTCCCTGACAGTCCCACTGCGAGAAAGCTGTGGTGGGACAGCCAAGTACTCGTTTCCACACCAAGACTCAGACTTTTTGAGCCAAAAAAAGCCACATTCTTATACTATCCAGCTTGTAATGGTTAATGTAAAACTTACCAGATGAACCTTGTGTTTCAGCTTTTTTCTCTTCCCCCTCCCCTTGCTTCAGAGGCCTGATGGCGTCGGACTATTCCGAAGAAGTGGCCACCTCCGAAAAATTCCCCTTCTAGAACATGTAGACACTTGAGAAATGTTTCTGTTTGAAGAAAATAGAGGGAGAAACAGAAGTCTTAAGTCTGTGGCACACTGTGTCTTCAGACAGTTTGGAGGAATGAAAACCTAGAGATTTAAAATCATGAATTGAACATGTAAAATTCCAGTAAAATGTAAAAATGGAATATGCATCGCTCTTAACCTTGAGCATAGTGACTTAGAGACACTGTATATCAGTTTTGCCAATAAGACTGTGGACTTCGTGATTGTTGTTGAACTTCTGGGTGAAAACTCAAATGAGGTGAATTTTGCCTTTAAAGAGCTTCATTTGCTAAGAACCAACTTAATAGTCATGGGAGAATCAAATAATAGATGTCAGTACAAGTAGTTCATATATTTTACCATTTAGTTTTGGGCTCTATATTACTTGATTGAGCCTTAAATCAATGTGGTTTTAATCAATGGTTTGTTCTTTGAATGGTTGCTAATGCTGTAGATAATCTTACTGAGGACTGTACAAACATAAAGGTGTGGTATCAAACTTCAGGTTGAAACTGTTTGAAGCATTATGAACATTCATTTCACTACTAGATTGTATAAGGATATTGGCTGTGATGAGACTCACTGCGTTATTTTTTTCAGTAGTGAAATTAAATCCCCATTCCATTCAACAGGCACATGTTGAAAGAGCATTGTCGTTGGTGTTAATGGGGGAATGTGTTTCCTTCATTGTATTTGGGCCTTTTGTATTGCACTCTTGATATTAAATTAAATGTGCCTTGAAGTAGTTGGTTTTTTTTTTTTTTTTTTTTTTTTTAAGTTCAAGGAATAATATGATTTTGTTGTACTTTTAACATTTTGATTTTGGGGGGCTGTGGAGAGCAGATTTTGGAAAACTTGTTGCCGTGCTCTTCAAAGTGAAGGAAAAGGCTCTGTGTCACATTTTTAAAGACCTACTTTTTTCCAGCTGGTATCATAAAAGACAAGGAGACTTGACACTTGTTTCTTTTTGACACCTTGTCCCAGGATATTGCAGTACAAATTAATGTGGGACAGATTCACAGGGTGCCTGCCAGAAGATTGGGGAAATAATGTATTGGAACTGTGGGATGGCCTAAGTGAGACATTTTGTGAATTAAAAAAAAAAAGGTCTAGTGATCATTTCTAGCAAATTCATTTGATCATTTAGATAAATGAGGCATTATTTTCTTCATGCTTCCATCCAATCCTGGAGGTGAATTTTTTTCGTCAGATCATTCTCTTAAGTCACCAATGAGAATTTTCACTTGGTGATAATGGAGTCTAAGATGAGTGGAAGATAAATGTTCCAGATTGTCCCAACGCTTAAGTGCAGTTTTAACAAGGGTGACTTAAGTTCTCTCTTAACCATTCAAATCAATTGTAAGTATCTTGTATGTTTGTGCTTTAGGGAACTGATTGTGGGGCAGAGGGTGGGTTGAAGAAGTGGTTTGTGTGATTTTACAGCAAGAAATCTTCTAAAATTCTCATTATTGGTGGGTTTGGAGGGTAAGTAATAAAAAAATGTGCCGCCTTAAGGCATTGGTATATAATTTATGCTATTTAAGATCACAGTAGAAATGGCCTACATACTTTTAGTAGGTCAAGAAATAATTCATAAAAATGTATTATTAACATGTACTCAACATTTTATTAGCCAGCATCTTGCTGCTTAGGTAAGAGTCACTATGAGGTCTGTGGGTTTTTTTCTTCTCACTGTTAAAAATATTTTTTTAATAAGATAATACATGCTCATGTATAAAATTGGAACAGCATGAAGGTGGAGACAAAAAATGAGAATCCGTTCTGGATGTGACCTTGCCTTTCCCCATTGTGTTCTCCAGGAACAGTAACCACTGTTAAATTTCTTGGGTGTCATCAAGATAATTTCTATGCATATATAGTCATTTTATATATATTGATTTTAAAGGTGAACGTACATAACATAGATGATTGCAGCTTTGTTGTCCCCTGCCCCTAACACACACAGTTTATCCCTTGCACATTTTTTTCATTCTTTTATTAGATTCATTTTTAATGGTTACATAATATTTCCATTGTATTAATAAATCACAATTTATTTTAATCACCTGTAAGTGAATTTTTGTTCTGTAAAAAAATAGGGTATAAACGGTGCTATAAATACATCATTAACTTGAAACAGGTAGTGCTTAATCAGTGCTGTGTCTGGAATAATTAAGATAGAATGGGTTATGGGTTTTTCCCCCCGCTTCCCTATCCTGTTTTGTTTTGAAAGAGACAGATCCTCTGAATTATATTCTCTGCATTAGTTAAAATATTTCACACTTGTAACTGCATATATTTTAGAGTATTTAAGAGAGATATTTCAGTTATTTTGACAGTTCTGTTTTGCGTTAATCATTTAGGTAATTGTGTGTACACCTCTCAGATAACCCTGGCCCTCTTCCTTGTGATCATAAAGCAATGTATAGTGTCTGTTCTTTTTTATAAATCTTTCTCTCAGATTGTTCTTTCATATTTTCTTTGGGATTATTTGATTTTAGGAATGGGGTGGGGAGATTGTAATTAAAGAAAATTATTCCAAAGACAGTTCTTTGTAACTGAACACTTAACCATTTTGGGGGATGTGATGAACACAATATAAATCTTACATGACATGGTAAAATTGCAAAGTGTTTTAAGGCTTGTTTCAGTAATCACTAATTTTAGAAGTGATAGGATTATTTTAGAGCAGGCATTTATAAAAAGGTATGACTATAAATGAAGCATTTTTTCTATTAGAATTTGTGATATTTTATATGTGGTTAAGTCAGGTCACAAATTAATGTATTGGTTTTACCAGTAGTCTTTTTTCATAATCTTTATTCAATTCACATAGGATTTTCAGTTTAGTTGGAAAACACTGAAGGTATAAACTTTGTAAGAAAACAGAATTGTGGGAGCATGGGCAGTGATGTGAGCGGAGCGCCACTGCCTGCTCGCAGTGACCGTCTTTTAACTCCTCGCTGGGTTTCTAAACTCTTGCTCAGTGGGGGCCAAAGTCTGAGGGTACGAAGGGGAAATGAGGGGGAGTTCAGAGCTACAGCAACCAACAAGAGCACCAGCTAATAAAATTACCATGCAGAGGATAAGATCCTTACCAAGTGCTTTCACCTGAGGCTGCTCTGAGCAGCAGTAACCCAGGTTTTACTGCACCACAGAGAAATTTAATTTACAAACTTTTGCTTGAATTACCCGTGAATTAGGGTAGAATATGTACAATGGGTGGAAACACTAGAACACCAAGTCAAAGAATGAGAATCATTTACCAAATACTCTCATTTAACTTATTTTTTAAAATGTTTATTTTTGAGAGAGAGAACGAGGAAAGTGCAGAGGGAGAGGGGGACAGAGGATCTGAGGTGGGCTCTGCACTGAGAGCACAGAGCCCGATGAGAGTCTCAGAATCATGAACCATGAGGTCATGACCTTACCTGAAACCACAAGTGGAGCCTCTTAACCAGATGAGCCACCCAGACACCCCACAAAATGCTCTTATTTTAAAAGTCTGAAGGCTCATAATAGGATCTGATGCATTGTGAAGTAATGTATCAGGCAAGTGAAAGCCCCCCTAAACAGAACAGAAGGAAGGAAAGAACAGAAAATGTCAGCAAAACATTTTTTTTAAACCTGTTTGGTCTTTCTGAGCTTTACGCCATCACAAGAATATCAGGCTGTCCCTGGTGGAGCATGTGACTCATGATCATGGGGTCGTGAGTTCCAGCCCCATGTTGGGTGTACTTAATTAAAAAAAACTAAAAGAATATCAGACTATCCTTATTCAAGTCTCAGCTAATACCACAATTACATACTTAAATCAGATCCCTTTAGAAGTGATCATTTCTATTGTTATCACTGAGGCTAAAGAAAAGTTACAAAATTTTGGGGCGCCTGGGTGGCTTAGTCGGTTAAGCGTCCGACTTTTGCTTAGGTCATGATCTCGCGGTTCGTGGGTTCGAGCCCCGCGTCGGGCTCTGTGCTGACTGCCAGCTCAGGGCCTGGAGCCTGTTTCAGTCTGTGACTCCCTCTCTCTGACCCTCCCCTGCTCACGCTGCGTCTCTCTCTCCTAGAAATAAATAAAAACATTAAAAAAAAAAAAGTTACAAAATTTTATTGAAGACTGTTACCAAGGCTTTTGATTGCATTTTTGCAGTTGCTGTGAATGTGTGTGTAGTCTAGAGTGTTGCACTAGACCTTGGCAGCTAATTTGTAGAAAGTTTGGTACCCCTAATTTGGCAGGTATTTACATATATGTGTTATTTGTGATAAGGAAACCCCAATCTTATTTTTCTGTTCTAAAGATATTATAACATGGATAAAATCCTAACCTAAATTAAATTTTTAAAATTTTATGTTTACAGTTTAATGTAGCTCAGAAGTATATAATAAAGAAAAATGAGGGAGTAATGGAAATAGTCTTAAGGCTCTTTTTTAAAAGGCTCCTTAAAAACAATTACTGAATATGCCTCACTTATTGCAGCAAACATTCTTGTGAGAACAACTTGTTAAGAGGCATCCTCATCAAATGCTGCTTTAGCAAGAATTAATATACTCTGATTATGATGCTGCATTTACCTTTTCAAGAACTTTTCTGTTCCAAGCTAAGTATCTTAGTGATTTTTTAGTAGTGGTATATCTGAGATGTGTGTTAATTAACTGGTTTATTTCTATTTCAAATTATAAATTGGGATGAAAATAGCACAGTCAATTATTAGTGTAATAGAAAATGTGGCCATTTGGGTACTTTTTGTTTAGGGTTTATTTTTGCTGCTGTATTGGCAAAATACTGAAATGCAGAAGATGGACGTGTTCCAGAAGAGAAGATGGTAATTATAGGGAGGCATCTGCTGTGACAGTTATATTCTGTACGTGTTACATCTATTGCTGTCATAATTGCAAGCAAACAAGGTTGTAGAGACTTGTCTTCATTTTGTGATGGATGGCTCTTTCCTTTGCAGCCAAACAGGCAAAAAGTTAATGGCGAAGTGTCGAATGCTTATCCAGGAGAATCAAGAGCTTGGAAGGCAGCTGTCCCAGGGACGTATTGCACAACTTGAAGCAGAGTTGGCTTTACAGAAGAAATATAGTGAGGAGCTTAAAAGCAGTCAGGATGGTAAGGGGTTTTTTTGAAAAATTTGGTTAAATTTGCACTGGCTTTAAAAAACTTGCCAGGCATGAATATTATAAAATTAGATTCTGTATGTGCTAATCTCTGCCATTAGTTCTATAAAATTACAAATGAGACATTTCTAGTTGGGGCACCTGGTTGGCTCAGTTGGTGAAGTGTCTAACTCTTGTTTTCCACTCAGGTCATGATCTCAAGGTTCATGATTTCAAGTCCCACATTGGGCTCTGTGCTGACAATAAGAAGACTGCTTGGAATTCTCTCCCCCACTTGTTCTCTCTCTAAAATTAAAAAAGAAAAAAATTTCTAGTTGAGTAGTAGCAAAGCCATTTAATTTTAGTGGCTCCCCTCCTTAATTGTTTATTGTACAAATTTCATGAGAAGTTTTTGAGTTTGGAGGGGTGGAATTTGGTGAAACATAAGGCTTTACATAGACAAATTTATATTCAGTGTTTAAACGGGGGTTATTTCCATTTAATTTCTCTGTAAATGTAAATCTTGGGGGTATTTGGCTATTTCCAGTGGTCTAAAAATAAAAAATTGATTGTACCTGTTAAGGTCCTATTTAGTGAATAAGATGTAACTTTTGTTTTTTGGAAAGAGAAAGAATGAGCATGAGTGAGGGAGGGGCAGAGAGAGAGAATGAATCTAAAGCAGTTTCCATGCCCAGCATGAGTCCGTTTTGGGACTTGATCTCCTGACCGTGAGATCATGACCTGAGCCAAAATCAAGAGATAGACATTTAACCGACTGAGTCACCCAGGTGTCCCTAAAGATGTAGTATTTAAATTTGCTAAAGGTAAATCAAACTTAACTATCATTCTCTGTCTCTTCCCTGCCCCACTTTTGTTTTTTTGGCAAGTGTAGCTACATCTGGTCTGTTAATCTTCTCTTTGAGGAAGGATGAATAGTACCTAAAATATCTGACCAATGAAAATTAAATTGAGAATTGGTATATTTGACAGTTAATTCTGAAGATCAGTATTCAGTGTAATCTTTTAAAGTATCTTTTCATAGTGATAGTTGTTAGCTCTTACTGTTTGTAAACATAGTAAATAGGAGATTTTGTATAGTAGTGAAGGACTTTTCCCTCTCCCAAGTCTTTATAGGATTTAATCGACATGTGTATTTTAATCAGTTTTCGAGAGTTCTTTTCTCTACTTTTTTTTTTTTTTTTGGGATGTGGGATAGTCCTTTGTTAAAGCACAGGCCTCTTTGGAGTGTTAGAGTAGAGTACCCACTGTTCCCTAGGGCGGAACCTGCTGTGGAGCTGAAACAGACACTGGCGAGGAGGGTAAGGAGTTAAGGGGACCTGCCATGTGGGCCCAGAGGTGAACCGATGTGGAGTGGATTTTGTTGTCTGTAATGAGTTGTATATGGCTAGATGGTTTAAATCAGGTTTAACTTGGATGCTTTATAGATAAGTTAAGCAAGTCTCCTCCCTCCCACCCCAAATACAGTTATTCTTGAATGGCTATTTTTAAATTCCAAGGGAAATTTTAAAGTATTTTGAGTTTTAGACTTGTATTTGTTCACTTAAACATTTATTGACAGCCTCGCTTTGTGGCAGGTACTAAGCAATGTTTTAAAAATATGTTTTCAGAGATATTAAAGTAGGTTTGACTCTCCTTTGCACAGAACTGAATGACTTCATCATTCAACTTGACGAAGAAGTAGAGGGTATGCAGAGCACCATTCTAGTTCTTCAGCAACAGCTGAAAGAGACGCGTCAGCAGTTGGCTCAGTACCAACAACAGCAGTCTCAAGCTGCAGCCCCAAGTACCAGCAGGACTACCCCTTCTGAGCCTGGAGGACAGGCAGAGGCCACAGGTAAAGACTGCAGCCGGCTGGCCAACGGACCAAGTAATGGCAGTTCCTCCCGGCAGAGGACGTCTGGGTCTGGATTTCACAGGGAGGGGGACACAGCCGAAGATGACTTTCCTTCTTCTCCAGGGAATGGGAATAAGGCCTCCAACAGCTCAGAGGAGAGAACTGGCAGAGGAGGTAGTAGTTACGTAAATCAACTCAGTGCGGGGTATGAAAGTGTAGACTCTCCCACGGGCAGTGAAAATTCTCTCACACACCACTCAAATGACACAGACTCCAATCCTGACCCTCAAGAGGAGAAAACAGTGAGTGGGAAAGGTAACCGAACTGCGGGTTCCCGCCACGTTCAGAATGGCTTGGACTCAAGTGTAAATGTACAGGGTTCAGTTTTGTAATATTTTTTCCAACAAATTTTTATACAGTGTCATTTAATTTGGGAGAGGATACTGTCCAGAAAATTAACGCATACTTTTGTCACAATTTGCCTTTTTTTGTGGGTGTGGTTTTTTTTTTCTTTCCCTCCCCGCTTCTCCCCCCCCCCCCTTGCTTCAATACCTCTGCCACTTTGGAAATTGTAACAGTTAATTACCTTGAATGTTGCTAAAAGGACATTTTGTGTAGGGTCAAGTTATTTTTATATGAGTTAATGTGAAGTTGTAAATGGAAATCTTTCCCTAAAGTATAACACAATGATGTCTGTATAAATCCGTGTCTATCCTAGAACCTGTGCTGTGTAAGGGCATTCTTACTCATGCTGTTATTATACTTATGCACCATTCAGACGTGTTAGAGTAGATGTGGGTTTATGACTGCCAAGTTTGCCCAGTACAGTAGTTTTATCACTAAAAGTTGGACTTGCTGATGGAGTCCTACAGTAGTTTCAGTGTTAGATACAGTTTTTTCCACCATACATCTGTGCATTTTCTCTTTAGGTGACTGAATGTTTAAGAAATTTGTGTGCATAGTTACTCAGTTTTTATGAACTGTTCTATCCTGTTAATGCATATTGCTCTGTGACTCCAGTATATCTTACCTGTACTGACCAAACCTAAATAAAGATTTTTATTGTAACTGCTTGTGTTAGTTTTTTTATTTGTGTGTGTTTGTGTAGCATTCATTGAATTGCTGAGGTTCTACTCATAATTCTTCAACATACCACAAAGGTGAAACTGAAATTCATGCATTGATTTTGATTGTGCACTTAATTTTTTAAAAATGTATTCTTTGGGGTGCTCGGCTGACGGTGGAGCATGTGACTCCTAGATCTCCGGGTTGTGTGTTCAAGCCCCACGTTGGGTATACAGATTACTTAAATAAAATCTTTTTAAAAGTATATGCTTCGCTCTGCAAGATGAACATGGAATTTAGGACTATAAATGTTTTTCCTGACTTGTAAAAATAATTATTATAAAATATTCAAATATACAGAAAAGTATAAAGAAGAAAATTAGTTACCTAAGTATTTGTTAGGTTTTAGTTGAGAAGTAGACTTTGAAATGATTTCAGGTCATTAGGATATCTGTGTAGTAGTCCGTGATGTTTGTTTTAAAACACTGGCCACTGCTACTGATATATACTAATAATATGTCTGCTGATGCAGTAAAGTCTGTGTTAAATGGTTTTAGAATCTATAGCTTTTGATACATAAGTAGTTGAGGAAATGTGATTTCCACTGAAAGCAAGATATTTTCTTGTAGGTATTACTTGTAATAGTGGAATTAGGACACCTGAAACTGAGGTACAGCTTATTTGAAAATAACTCCTGTGTTTTGGCTCGTTCAACTGGCATGCAAGTACATCTTGTCTTCATTGGTGTATTTACAATACTGCACTTTTTGACTTGATTAGCCTTTTGTGCAGTCTCAAATTCTACACAACTTTAAATACATTTACTTAGGATAACTTAACATTTTGGTGTAAATTAAAATACTACAGGCGCCTGGGTGGCCCAGTCAGTTAAGCGTCTGACTTCAGGTCATGATCTCAACAGCTTGTGTGCCTTAGGCCTGCATCAGGCTCTGTGCTGAGAGCTCAGAGCCCTGGAGCTGCTTCGGATTCTGTGTCTCCCTCTCTCTCTGCCTCTCCCCAGCTCATGCTCTTTCTCTCAAAAATAAATGTTTAAAAAAATTTTTTTTAAATACTAAATATTCCTTGGATTTATGAAGTACTTTGGTTTTTCTTAGGTACTTTTTTAACCTTGCCCAAATTAAATAAAAACGGAGTTTCTTTTGAGGTTCTGTAATCCTTGGCATAGAATAGGAAATTAACTTTTCAACTAGTGATAGAATTTTATGACTAAATTTAATATAGAACTGTTATATGTCATACCAATTTTCAAGTTTCTGATGCATCTGTGTTGGGCAGAGAGAACTTGGGATTGTGCAAAGTCAGTATTTTTCATTTTTGGAATTGGATGTTTTATTTGCTTGGTATGACTAAGAGAGGTGTAAGTCTTAATCCAGGTTCAGAAGGTGGCCTGGCCTCTGAAGCTAATGGGTTTGAATCTTTGCTTTACCACTTACCTGCTTCATGGCTTGAGCAAACTGCTTTCTCTTTCTGTGGCTGTTTTTCCCTGGAAATTAAATGAGCTAATACACGTGAAGTGCTTACAACAGTGCGAAGCGCATAGTGCCTGCTCAGTAAATGTTAGCCATTCCTAAAGTTCTCGAAGTTCCAGTCCTGATGACAGACCATCTCCCTTGATCAGATTTCAAATATAAATTTGTATTTGGATAGTTTCCACTGAAAGGGAAAAGATCGTAGCTTACATTAAATGGATTGTGAGGTCTTGGATGTAAAGGTGAAAAGCTGCCTGTGTTTACTTCCTGTTAAAAGTGTATTCCTTCTCTTTAAGTGGGACAAGTGGGAGTGCTGAAGCGTTTTTTTTGACAACCTCCAGCAACGGAGAATCTCGTGATTTGGCAAAAACTTGAGTACTGCCAAAGAAGGTTAATTATAAGTGCAGTCAACTTGGATAAAGCCCAAGGTCAGTAAAGTTTTGATGTCTCCATTTTAGCATCATTCTGGAGAGAGCTGTAATATGAAGAAAGCAAAAAAAATGCCTGAACATTTTTTGATGTCTGTTGAGTACTTACATGCCAGAAACAAATCTTTTTTTCTTTTTTCTTTTAATGTTTTTTATTTATTTCTGAGAGAGAGAGCGTGCATGAGCAAGGTAGGGTCAGAGAGGGAGACACAGAATCTGAAACAGGCTCCAGGCTCTGAGCTGTCAGCACAGAGCCCAATGCAAGGCTCGAACCCACGAACCGTGAGATCATGACCTGAGCCGAAGTCAGACACTTAACCAACTGAGCCACCCAGGTGCCCCCACAAATACTTCTTTCATCTGTTTTTTTAACATCACCCCCATGAGAAGAAGTACTTGTTGGTTATTTTACAGAACAACAAATGGGTTTAAAAGGGTTAAGTGATCACCCAAGGGTTGCTAAGTGTTGGATCTACCCTGTAGGGTGCTGTCACCAAAGCTTCCTGGACAATACTCACCTCTAAGCTAGCAGCAGAAGCCTGTCTGATTCTAGAGCCTGGGCTTGGGGCTGTGTCATCCTGCTGGTCCTCTTGAGAAGGAGCTGCACTTGAGCTGAGGATGACAGCCCACAGTGGTCAGAGTGGCTACCGAGTCCGATATGTAGGAGCTGGCGGCAACCACAGGACCCAGTGATGCGGTGATGGGGAAAATGGAAATTATAAAGATTTTTATAGTATGTAGTATGTAGTTGAAGACTCTGGCTGAAGTAAGAGTTTAGTTAAGAATAGTCTTTTGGAAGTGGTTAATTTGACTTTTTTTTTTTTAATGTTTATTATTGAAAGAGAGAAAGCAGGGGACGGGCAGAGAAAGAGGAAGAGAGAATCTAAAGCAGGCTCTGTCAGCACAGAGCCCAAAGCGGGGCTCGAACTCACAAACGGCCAAATCATGACCTGAGCCGAAATCGGATGTTTAACCGGCTGAGCCACCCAGGCGCCCCAGTTTGACTTTTGAAGGTGATTCCAGTTTGTGGACAGGAGGAACGAGAGCATTTTGTAAAGGTCTGGCATTGTTGGGGGTGTACCAGTTGCCGTCTGTTCACAGAAGTTTCTGCAGACACTGCTGCTGGGAAGATTGTAATGAGAACAGAAATGTCACAATACTTGGTACAGAGGGCTCACTTCCTTCTCTTGGCCTCGGCTGTAGATGACACAACTGACCATTCCAGTTTCTGGGACACTTTTACAAACATCATGCAAAGCCATTCTTTCTCTGAGATGCTCCTTATTTCTCATTCATAGCAGTTTGTCCTCTAGACCAGCCGTTGCCCCCCTGCTCTTCTCTGATGACACTTTCCTAGGAATTCGCTTATCCCTGTGGTTATACTGAACACTTCTTACAACCCAGGGTAACGTCATCACCTTTGGTCTGGAGCCGTCATGGGGGAGTTGCGCCCAGAAAGTATTGAGCTACCCCTGTTGTAGAATGTGCTGCAAATCATCTGTGGCCGATCTGCTCTGGTGGTTCACTGCTCCCTTCAGACCAATGGGGGGGTTTTGCCACAAGGGAGGTGGGGGGATTCTGCCCTCTGGCCTAAATCTGGCCTGCACGCCTGCAACCCTGTTTGTGAAACTGCACCAAGAATGGTTGCGAGGCCCCTTTCAGAGAAACTGGCTCAGTGCTGCGGGAGCAGCAGCCCCTCGCTCACACGTGGAGATGATGGTGGCTACCTACCCACTCCTCACCAGCCCGGGTAGCGTGTGATCCTAGATCTAGATGCAGTTTTTAAAATGATAGTCTTTTGCCTGTTCGTTATTCTTAGTTCTTACCTGGCCCATGCAAAGCTCTGAGTAGAGCTTGACGAGCAACTACAATGAGAACTCCCCTGACACAATGTGCTCCCTGGCCCCGCAACAGAAGCAAGCAGTTACCCTCAGTTTTTGCTCTTAACTTGGTTCTTGATAGAGCCTTCAACCAGGAAACAGTTGAATACATTCCTTGCAGCCAGAAGAATACATTCATATTCATTCACATGTGTTACACACTGGACATGAATCTATTCACTCATACTGAATGCCTGTAACGTGTTAGGAGCTGTGCTGTGCATAAAGCAATATAACAAGATGATCTTGTGAAGCTTATGTAGTCCAGGATCGGAGCCAGATGGGACTAGGAGCCTTAACATCTGGAAAGAAGATAAGTTCAGTAGGTGATGTCAAGGGGCACTGAATGCAGGAGATAGGAAGGCTTCCTGGAAGAAGTGATGTCTAAGTGGAGTGTTCCTCCCCAGTAGGTTGGTTAACAAAAGATAGGTGTACTGCCAATTGAGATTTTGAATAGAGAAGAAACAATAAAGGCTGGGAGAATTTATCATGATATCTGGTAGATATATCTACCATCTACCATAATATCTGGTAGATATTATCATGAATTTGGCTGAGATGTGGTAAATTTGATGGGCTTGTGTGCAATTTTAATGGAGAGGGCATCTGCTCAGGGGTAAACTAGGTTAGAGAGTGAGATTTCACTGTGGTCAGCTTATGGTAGTAACCAAAGCCATGGGAGTGACTGGCATTACCCGGAGTGCTAGTGCAAAGTCACAGCCTCTGGGGAGTATGTTAAGGGGCAAAGTAAGCCCACAAAGGAGACTGAGCAGCCAGAGATGTAAGAAGACACTGGGCTAGAATAGAGCCTGAAGCCCAGGGACAGGGCTCACATGTTTGAGGACAGAGAATACATTTCAGACATGAGGATCGTAGATTTGCTGCTGAGTTCTTAGGGAGGACTGCTGATTCCATCATGACTCCAGACTAAGAATTTCCCCTGACGGAAACCGAATTATCCAAGCTCTTCCTACCTTACCTGTGAGGTCCATGCTCCAGCTAGCTTCTCTGGTTCATTTGGCCCACCCGCATACCTTTGCCAAGTCTTAATGTAGATTCCCAGGACCTAATGAGTTTTCAATCTACTTGAAAACTCTCCAGGATTCTGCAGGCTCAGAAGCAGTTTCCCTTCCACAACGTTGTGACCAAGTTCTCTTGCCCCATTGTTCTCAACCAGCTGCACTGTCTACCTAGAAACCCTTTCTTTCCTACCATATTTAGGTTGTTTCTCTTTGATTTCTCAAACCTCTAAAAAAAACTTCCTACCAGAAATTCAGCTTGGATAAATCAGGATGTTTTCAGTTGCATGTAACACGATAGCTTGTCTAATTCAGGCTGGCTTAAACAATAAGGAATATTTGTCTCAGGTATTTGGAAAATCAGAGGTTGAATTCAGAGGCTGCACTAAGGATAGACTTTAGAGATGCCCTCAAAGGCTGTAGCTCTTTCCATCTCTGCTCTGCTGTCCTCAGTCAGAGGACAAACTTGGCCTTGCCACCATACTGGCTCTCCTCATGCTCAAAAGTGGGGGTGCAGCAGTACCTGGCATCACACCCAGATACCGTCTGAAGGGAAGAAGAGTCGATCTTTCTAGATCTTCCAGTGAGAATACTGTTCCCAGAGCCATCCAGCAAGCTTCCTTCACACTTCTGTGGCCAAGACTGAGTTATAGGTCTGTTCTAAGACCATTGTCCAGGGCTAAGACTAATTATTTGGAGTAAAATGGATGTTGGGAATCCATCACTATAACTAGATATTTGGAAAGAAGTGAAACGTATCAGGTCTAGGGACACCTGGGGGGCTCTCTCAGTTAAGCATCTGACTTTGACTCAGGTCATGAGCTCACAGTTCATGTGTTCAAGCACTGTGTCAGGCTCTGTGCTGACAGCTCAAAGCCTGGAGCCTGCTTCGGATTTTGTGTCTCCTTCTCTGCCTGCCCCTCCCCTGTTCATGCCCTGTCTTCTGTCTCTCAAAAAAAAAAAAAAAAAGTTAAAAAAAACCTTTTTTTTTGAGACGTATCAGGTCTAAATAGCCATGATATTCCAGCTATCACCAATTACCCCTCCAAAGTGTTTACCATTTATTCAAACACACCTTGCCAATATTGACAATCGATGATTGTTTATTTTTTTATTAAAAAAATTTTTTATTCTTTATTTTTGAGAGAGATAGGCAGAGTGTGAACCAGGGAAGGACAGAGAGAGAGGGAGACACAGAATCTGAAGCAAGCTCTAGGTTCTGAGCTGTCAGCACAAAGCCCCATGCGGGACTTGAACTCACGAACCATGAGATCATGACCTGAGCCAAAGTTGGACACTTAACCAACTGAGCCACCCAGGTGCCCCAACAATCGATGATTGTTTAATGTTAATTATTATTCAAATATTTTATTCATTTTTAAATTTAAAATGTTTAGAGAGAGAGAGCTCAAATGGGAGGGAGAGGCAGAGAGAGAGAGAGAGAGAATCCCAAGCAGGCTCCACACTCTGTGCAGAGCCCAACACAGGGCTTGATCCCATGACCCTGGGATGACTGGAACTGAAATCAAGAGTCAACTGACTGAGCCACCCACGCTCTCACCAACATAATCCCAAAATATATATTTTTAAAGACTGTTTTTTAGTAATCTGTACCCCCAGCATGGGATTCAAACTCACAACTCTGAAATGGAGTTACATGCTCCACCCACTGAACAAGCCAGGTGGTGGCCCAATTAACCAAATATTTGTTTGATTCTCCATATTTATGGCTGACTCTGATCTCTATGGGATCTTACAAGCCCTTGGGGATTTGCTAAAGCTTTTGGACAATGTCATGAAGATTCATTAATACTTATTTGATACGCAGTAAGGAGCCAGGGTGGATCCGGACCAGCGCTGAGTGCTAGAGAGAAGACAAAGCAAGACCTCACCCTCAGAGACTTAGACTAGACTGTGGGCTGGGGTGTGTCCTGGAGAAAACAGCCAGACCCGAGGCTGAAGAGTGACCAGAGGGGCCAGGTATTAAGGTTCCTACGTAGCTCCGAAAAATTCTGAGCTTTGCCCAGAAGAGCTAGGAAGTGGCAAAGGGTTTGTGTTTCACAAGAGTGACCCAACTTGTTACATGCACCCGCTTCTTTCAGATTCTCCCTCTGCCAACCGGAGGGAAGTCCTTTCGACCCGTGGGACACGCAGACAGTCCTCGCAGACAGTCCTCGCACAGACCTGCGCACACGTTCAGCCCCGGGGCTGAGCCTCACTCCGCAGGAGAGCGCGGAGAAGGGTTTGCGCCGAGGACCGAGTTAAACCCCTAATGACAATTACTGCCGCCCACAAAAGCGGAGAGGACCTTTCGAAGCCTCGAGAGCAAAAGCACACAACAGAACCTCCCGCAGACCTGCAGCTGGCGGGACTCGCGCCCACTTTCCCGCCCCTGGGAGATTTTCACCGACTCGCGAACCACCCTCCGGCCCCCAAAACAGAAACGTCAAGACAAACTACAACATCGGGGTGTTCACAGAAGGGTCCGGGGCCTGAGTGAGGTGGGTCTCGGTAACCACCGCCCGGGTCCCCAGCGGCCTAAGCACCTCGAGCTTCCTGCCGCGCCTGCGCGGTGGCGCCGGCGGATCGGTGGGCGGAGCTACTCGCGGCTCCGCCCCCCCCCCAGCGGCCTGTCAGCGGCCGAGCAAGGCTTTGCCTCACTCGCCTGCAGCGCCGGGCCCGCAGCAGCACGAGAGGTTGTACGAGAGGTTGTGGTGCGGCAGCATGAGTGTGGGATCTGACCCCGTGGTGATCGTGTCCGCCGCGCGGACCGTTATAGGTAAGTGGCCGGCGGCGGATCAGCCACGGGGACCCCAGGACCCCTGGGACACTCTAGGACCCGGCACCTCACGCCTTCTCCGGCCGGCCAGCGGCAGCCTCGCCCTGTTCTCGCCAGGTGAAGCCCACTCCACTTTGTGTGCTCTGATTGGATCCCCGGGTAGAACCACCGTACCGCCCTGCTCTCCCATTGGCTGGCGCTTTCTCTCGAGTCCTCTGACTGGCCAGCGTGGGGAGGAAACCATGTCCGCCCCCTGTGGCCACAGGGGCGGGGTTGTTGGGTGGTCAGGGCAGGGTCGCGGCGGCGAGTGGAGGTTCAGGGAGGATTGCCGTCCGGGGCTCAGCGCTGTAGAGATTTCAAAGCCCCTGGGCACATGGGACTGTCGACCTCTTTTGTTAGGGAAGCGTGGGCCGCGCCCATCTGCCCGCGCTTGGGACATGAACGTGCGGGTTTCCCGCGCGTCCGCGGCCTCCCGGAGCTCCGGCAGCCGTCCGCGCGGTCTCGGCTGCTGAGACGCACACACGCTCCGCTCTGTAGCCGCACGAGCCGCGCCGGGCGACCCCCTCATCGCCCCCGCCTGCCTCTCTGCCCTAGGCTCCTTCAATGGTGCCTTGTCCACCGTCCCCGTCCACGACCTGGGCTCAACCGTCATCAAAGAAGTCCTGAAGCGGGCCGCCGTGGCTCCCGAAGAGGTGTCAGAGGTCATATTTGGACACGTTTTGACAGCAGGTAACTCCTCAGACACCCCCACTGAGGCCAGGTTTATTGGAAGCAACCCATCAACACCCCCTCGCTTCCTCGCTCCCGAAACGTCAGTTTTTTTTTTTAATTTTTTAATGTTTTTATTTATTTCGGAGAGAGAGAGACAGCGTGAGCAGGGGAGGGTCAGAGAGAGAGGGAGTCACAGACTCTGAAACAGGCTCCAGGCTCTGAGCTGGCAGTCAGCACAGAGCCCGACGCGGGCCTCGAACCCACAAACGGTGAGATCATGACCTGAGCCGAAGTCGGACCCTTCACGGACTGAGCCACCCAGGCGCCCCCCGAAACTTCAGTTCTTAACTCCAGAGATTTGCTGTGGGAATTCTTCCTGTCGCCCCTCTGGCGAGCCCCTTCCAGTTTAACACTCCGAGACTTTCATCTGCCCTTCCAGATGAACCTAGGCTAGACCACCGACCCCCACTGCCTTTCCATTCTTGAGACCCAGGGCCAGCCGCACACATCGGAGAGTATGCACGGCCCTCCGTCTTCCCCTGAAACGTACACATTCCCCTGAGATGTACGAATGTGCCAACTCCCCTTTGTGTCTTGCGCCGCGCTCCCTGCCGGGATAGGCACAGGTAAGGCCCTTGCCCCGCGGTAGGCTCCCTTCCAAGCTGGCCACGTGAGCTGCACTTCCTGCTCCTCACGGGGGTGTGTCACTCCGTGGGTGGGGACAGGTGAGTCACCAGCGTGCTCCTGTCTCCCTTCTGGTTCCCACTCAATCTGCAGACCAGCCATCACTGACAATTCCTACTTATTAACAACTACACTCACGCTCACTCGGCAGCATAAATTGTAAATACTGCTGGTGGTAATTGGAAATGCTCACTTACAGCCCACTTTTGTCCTTACCCTGCCTGAGACCTGGCCCATTTTCGTAGTTCCTCTTCCTAATTCTCCTTTCACTAATTGTCCCTGCGGGCCATAAAGTTGGAGCCTACCGCTTTCCCCGGACTCTCCAAGGGCTTTAAAATAGGTGAATAACACTCTCAGACTGGCGGCCCTCAGCCCACATCCTCCTTCCTTCCCAGACCCACGATTCAGACTTAATTCAGTTGCCATAGGGTACTCCATGCTGGTTTCTCTGTTCTCTCTTCCAACATTTCTCCTCTTTAGTATCTCTACATAATTACGATACAAATAATAGCGACGTTTAATGAGGGCCTGCTGAGAGCTGGGCCTTTAAAGCACTGTACTTACTGCTTTCATTGCTTTATTTAATCCTGTCAGTTAAGTCTATTGAATCATATCTCCAATTTGGAAATGAGTAAATGAGATTTTGAGAGGTCAAGTCACTTATCCATGGGCACAGCTGGAAGTGGAGCTAGCATTTGAACCCTCTCATCTGTCCTGCTCCTTAAGCCTAGACACCCTCCACGACCCTATAAAAATATTTAACTGATCACCTGCTGCACGCCAGGCACTATTCCTTCAGCTCAGGATAAGCAGTGTTCATATCAGATAGAAATCCTAATTCTTTTTTTTTTTTAATGTTTTATCTATTTTTGAGAGAGAGAGACAGCATGAGCAGGGGAGGGTCAGAGAGAGAGGGAGACACAGACTATGAAACAGGCTCCAGGCTCTGAGCTGTCAGCACAGAGCCCAACGTGGGGCTCGAACCCACGAACCGTGAGATCATGACTTGAACCAAAGTTGGACACTTAACCGACTGAGCCACCCAGGCGCCCCGCATTCATTTTTACCTTGAAGATGGGCATTATGGATAAACACATAACATCTTGATGAAGGAATTATTTACTTAAATGTGTATGTAATTCATTGTACCTTAAAAAGCAGGAGCTTCAAATAAAATTGTCTTCTTTATTAACTAGCATGTTGAATGAATTTAATTTAGAGGTATTGTGATTGTATCTTTTTAACAGTTTTTCCTGTGTCTGTGTTTAGTATCAAGGCTACCAGTCTAATCCCAGAGAAAGAACACTGTGATGAATATAATCTCTAAATTTTTGTCCATGACCCATTGGTGAGTTTTTTCCAACAGACTCACTGAGCAAAGGTGCTAGGTATGGGACTGTCTGAAATTTGCAATACAGTGACCTTTGTACAAACACTGATCCTTTGGTGATAAGACACTGAGTACTGAGAATACTTGAAACTTTCAACTCCTGTTCCCCTCTCTGCTACTTTATATGTGTGAGATATTTCTTTCTGTTCCCTGTAGGAACAGTTCCCACAGTTGAATTACACAACGATACTCATCAATTCTAATTGTGCACATGTCTTGTTACGTAACCAGCTAACCATGTGTGATGACTATCAAGCAAGGAAAGAAGTACTTCTTATCAGAAATTTTCCTCTTTAAGTAACCCTCTTACTGTGCCAGGTGTCTTGAAGCCATGGTCATGGAAGCACGTAGCCCTAGTTAGAAACATGAATAATGCTCAAGTTCTGCCCTGTTTTTATGAGGGAGTGTGTGCTGGGGCGCCTGGGTGGCTTAGTCGGTTAAGCGGCCGACTCTTGATTGCACCTCAGGTCACGATCTCACGGTTAGATCAAGCCCCCAACTCTGGCTTTGTGCCGACAGTGCGGAGCCTGCTTGGGATTCTCTCTCTCTCTCTCTCTCTCTCTCTCTCTCTCTTTCTGTCTCTCTCTCTCTCTCTCTGCCCCTTCCCTGCCCATACTGCCTCTGTCTCTCTCAAAATAAATAAATAAACTTTTAAGAAATAAGGGAATGTGTGCTTATTCAGACCCTGTTGAAAGATCAAGAGGAATGCTTCCTTCTTAAGGTATTAATAATATCTTTGTGGGGGGCGCCTGGGTGGCTCAGTCAGTTAAGCGTCCGGTTTCAGCTCAGGTCATGATCTCACGGTTCGTGGGTTCGAGCCCCGCGTCAGGCTCTGTGCTGACAGCCAGCTCAGAGCCTGGAGAGCCTATTTCAGATTCTGTGTCTCCCTCTCTCTCTGACCTTCCCCTGCTCATGCTGTCTCTCTCTCAGAAATAAATAAAAGAGCATTAAAAAAATAATAATTTCCTTGTGGGAGAGGAAACATATCCATAAAATCTAGAACAGTGCAAGCTCATTCTTATTCAAGGGCTAGACTGTGGCAAAGGTAAAGTGTACACCGGCCTTTTTCCTGCCTGGCTGGGAGTGCGGCTTGCTTCATCTTGGCTGGGAGGTGACAGGAGAGCAGTGAAACATTTTGTCTTTGTGATTGCTGAGAAGGCTCTGTGTTCCCTCTTCCAGGTTGTGGGCAGAATCCTGTTCGACAGGCCAGTATGGGTGCAGGAATCCCTTTCTCTGTTCCAGCATGGAGCTGCCAAATGGTGTGTGGGTCAGGCCTCAAAGCCGTGTGTCTTGCAGCCCAGTCGATAGGGATAGGAGACTCTCGCATTGTGGTTGCAGGAGGCATGGAAAGCATGAGCAAGGTAAGGCCCCTGAAGGTAACGGCTCTCGCTGACCTCTCGCGAACAAACTCGTATTGCCATAGCAGAGTTACCTGACGCAGAGCAGAGCTGAGGCCAGACAGTAAACAAAGAAAAAATGGATTCAAGCTTGATCCCTACCAGGACGTTAATTATTCTTCCAAGGTGGGTGGGAAATCCAGGTCGTAGGAAAATGCCGGCCGACCAGTGGGGTTGGAACAATTCATTTTTTTGCTAAAATGTTACCAAAGCATAAAAATATGTCCCGAATTAAACCTGTCACATTACTTGGTTGGTATCCTCGGTCTGAAATTTCTTTCTCATCGTCCGGAAAAGTAAAAAACAGACGTTTGCACTCACTGTCCTGCGCTTGACAAGGAGGACCCCAGGGACCAACTTTTGTTGACCGGAGACATAGAATGTTGAAAAGAGGGCCGCTGAGTGGTGCCCTTCTCGAATAGGTTTGCCCGGCAGGATTTCCCCAAGGCCCATCCCTCAAATGGGCATGGGAGTGAAAAGGAAAGAGTATATCGCCTGCTTCCTCCAGGCAGTTCAGGGTCTCACCTGGGGGTCCCCTCGACAGGGCTGATTCAGCGCAGTTATTGTGAGGCCCAGGAGGAGGTAAGTGAAGGTAGAAAACATTTGGAGTGATTGTGAGGGACCATGCTAATCATGCCTGGGTAGTACTTGACAAGGTTTGTAGATTTTATACATATAGTCACAACAGCCCTCAGAGGGTAGATAGTAGCATTCCCAATTTACAGGTCAGCACACTGAGGCCCAGAGCGAGGATTCAGGTGTAGGTTTTCTGACTCTGAGTCTTTCCATTCTATTTTAGCTGCTATTGACTTGGGAGGAGTTAAGAGGACCCACACCCAGAAAGCTCTCCCCCTTAATTAGGCATCCTGATTATTCTCACTATAGGTATTATATCTCGTATCAAAATAAGTAACACATGGTATCACCTATGCCGTTAGATGAGCTCCTCATTTAACAGATAACTAGTAGCCTCTTCGGAAAGACTAAATGTTTTTTTTCTTTTTAATTTTTTAATGTAGTTATTTTTGAGAGAGACAGAGTGAGAGTGGGGAGGGGCAGAGAGAGAGGAAGACACAGAATACGAAGCAGGCTCCAGGCTCTGAGCTGTCAGCACAGAGCCCAGTGTGGGGCTCAAACGCATGCACCGTGAGATCATGACCTGAGGCCGAAGTCAGACACCTAACCGACTGAGCCACCTAGACGCTCCTAGACTAAATGGGGTTTTTAGGGAACTAGGACACAGAATGTATGGATTTGGTGTAAATGGACATAGGGAGGTAGGAGAGTAACAGCTTTGCAGGGGTGGGCAGGATAGAGTAGTGTGCTGCTTCCAGGGGCCTTCAAGCCCTGGGTGGGGAGAAGGATCACAGGATGAACTAGGTGAAGACTGAGGAACCCCTGGATAGTTTTGAGTGGGATCCTAAGGAGAGGACCAGTTACAGCTAATCCTAAATCCATTTGTATTTCTTGTTTCCAGGCTCCCCACTTGGTTCATTTGAGGAAAGGAGTCAAGATTGGGGAAATGCCGCTGGTGGACAGTATCCTCTGTGACGGGCTTACCGACGCATTTCATAGCTACCATATGGGCATTACAGGTAAGGCAGGCGCAGCTGAAAACAGACTAACTGTAAAAAGGTTTAAAAAAGGTCATGCTGTAATCAGCCTTGCAGGCGCGCTCTCCTCTTTAAGGGCAGTGACCGTGCCCTCATCGCTTCGTATCGCTGATGTCAGGGATAGTTCCACTCTGGTGAGCCCAACTGAGGAAATAGCCTGTCTCTCGGCTGTGACTCCCCGATTAGGGCAGGATGTTAGAGACGGGCGGTGCTTCAGAGCTCTGATCAGCCTCCCGCTTCACCATATGAACAGACCAGGGCCGCTGCACTGTGGTTTTGCAGCAGAGGTGGCATCGGAGGTGAGCGGAATCTCCTGGCACCTTACACCGTGTTTTTTGCACCGTGTGACCTGGTTTTCAATAGCTGCCTGCGGTTCAGGCCGGGCATTTGGAGGACGGCCAGAACTGCTGCCGTTAATCATGAGAAAGTGGGAGAAAGAGCAAGACTCTAAGCAGAGGAAACAGTGTGTATAAAGGCAAAGAGGGAGGGGTGTGGAGATGGGAGCAGAGAGAAGCCAAGGCACCTTTGTCACCGCAAGAGAGCGGCAGCGGGGAAGGCTGGAGGGCGTGGCTGGACCGCGGGAGGCTGCGTGCCGGGCCAGGGTCTTGTCACAGTGCCCGGGCCAGACTTTCTCCAAGCGTGATAGTGCAGGTGGCTGCACAACATCACCGGAGGTGGTCGTTAAAAATCCAGCTCCCAAGCCCTGCCTGAGGTGTTCTGGGCTGAATTACGACCTTCCAAAATTCAGGCTACCCCACATCAGGCTCCACAATGAGCATGGAGCCTGCTTATGATTCTCTCTCTCCCTTTCTCTGTGCCCCTCTCCCCTGCTCGTGCTCGCTCTCTCATTCTTTCTTTCTCTCTCTCAAATTAAAATGAAAAAAGACAGAAAGCCAGCTGAGAAAAACTATATTTATGGGCAAGAGAACAGCGTGAATGCTGGGTAACTCCTCAGAAACAGCCGAAGCCACTAGACTAAAGGGCTGAAAGGAAATCGTCAGCCCAGAATTCTGCATCAAGTAAAAATATCCTTCAAGAATTAGAGTGAAATAAAGACCCTTTTTAGGTGAAGAGAAATGAATTTTTTACTGGCACAGCAGAAACGCTGCTCTACCAGAAATGCTAGGGAAATCTTGAAATCAGAGGAAAGTGATACCTGATGGAAGCTCAGCTCTACAGGAAGGAATGAGGCTGAGCACACATTGTAACTATGCAGGTAAATAGAGAGGTTTCTTTGTTTTCCTGTTAATTTTTTTTAAAAAGACATGGCTGTTTACTATTTATTTAAATTTTTATTTATTTCTGAGAGACAGAGTGTGAGCAGGGGAGGAGCAGAGAGGGAGACACAGAATCCGAAGCAGGCTCCAGGCTCTGAGCTGTCAGCACAGAGCCCGACGCGGGGCTCGAACTCACAAATCGAGAGATCATGACCTGAGCCAAAGTCGGACGCTTAACCACCTGAGCCACCCAGGCGTCCCCGAGACGTGGCTGTTTAAAGCAAAAAGTGTAACACTGTATTGTAGGATTTACAGCACGCGTGGTTGTTGTAATTAGAACTAAGGATCAAAGAAGCTAGATGTATCCTGTCACAAGGTTCTTAAATTTTATGTAAGAACTAAAGTATTAACTCTAAATAGACTGATAGGTTAAGGGTACATATTGTAATACCTAGACAGTCACTAAAAACTGTGCAAACAGTTAAGGTCCCAGTGTAGTCCCTTTGTAACTACAGCAGACTTTCTCCTCGAAATTGATCCTAACAAGTTGATCCTAACAATTATATGGAAATGCGAAGGACCTAGAATAGCTCCCAAAACAACTTTGACAAAGCAAAAGGTAGGATGAGTTACGTTATCTGATTTTAACACTTACTATAAAGCTGTGGTAACCATGACAGTATGGTTGTGGCCTAAGGATAGGCAAGTGGGCCGGTGGAATGGAGTTGAGTTGAGAAACTGACCCAGATTTGTGGTGATTTTCAACAAAGATGCCAGCGTAATGAAATGGGGAAAGAAAAACATTTCCAATGAGTGGTGTGGGAACAAGAGTTTCCACAAGCAACTTGGAAAAGATGACCCTCAGCTCCTGTCTCACACTGTAAACAAATATTATTTGAGATGAATCATGAATGTAAAAATAAAAACCAAAGAAGTCAACATAGAATAGCTTATAAACCTGGAGGTAAGACAAGACTCAGAAGGCAATAGTCTTATGAGACAAATTAGATAAAGGAGATTTCAAAAATTAAACTTACCATCATTAAAGGCACTATTAAGAAAATAAGTCACCAATTAGGAGAAAATATTCACAATATATGTAAGGATTCCTATAAAAATAATAAAAAGACAACCCAATCAAAAAATGAGCTAAAGCTCATGGGCACCCAGGTGATTCAATTGGTTAAGCTTCTGACTCTTAATTTTGGCTCAGGTCATGATCTCACGGTGTGTGGATTTGAGCCCCACATGAGGCTCTGCACTGACAGTGCGGAACCCGCTTGGGATTCTCTCTCTCTCTGCCCCTCCCCTGGTCTCCCTCTCTCTCTCAAAATAAAGAAAAGAAAAAGAAAAATGAGCTAAAGATTAGGCACATATTTCACAAAGGAAGATAGATGAATGGCCAATAAGTGCAAAAAGAGTACTCACCATTACTTCAGGAAATGCAAATTAAAACCACAATAAGATGATGCTCTACTCCCACGAGAATGATGAAGATTAAAATGACTGGATAGTGACAAGGTTGTGGAGCAACTAGAACTCACATACGTTGCAGCCATAAAGTGGTACAACTACTTTGGAAAAGATTTGGCAGTTTCTTTACCAAAGACACACGAAAACATTGATCACTAAAAGCTTTGCCCAAGCAAGTTCATAGTGGCTTTATTCATAGGAGCCAAGACCTAGAAATGGTTCGGGTATCCAGCCACAGGAGAATCCATACCAACCACACTCGGCAGTAAGAAGGAACAAACCGCGATAACCTCAACAATAGGGGTAAAGATGACAGACAATGCTGAGAACAGACACTGAGTTGCATTTATGGTGAAAGAAGTCAATATTATTTGCTTCAAGTTGGGGGAGATGGGTAAGAGGCATGTGAGAACTTCCTGGGGTGACAGAAATATTACATATACGGGATATTTGGTTGCATGCATTTGTCAAAACTCATTGAATTCTATACTTGTTGATGCCCAGCCTTGGTTACGGGAGCAACAAGAAAGCAAAGCACGTGCTGCCCGATGGCTTCTGGAAGTTTCTAGTCCACAAGGTCAAAGAGCTTGAGGTGCTGCTCATGTGTAACAAATCTTACTGTACAGAGACTGCTCACAATGTCTCCTCCAAGAGCCTCAGAGCCGCTATGGAGAGAGCCGGCCTGCTGACCACTGGAGTCCTCAGTTCCAATGCCAGGCTGTGCAGCGAAGAAAATGAATGCACAGCTTATGTGCACATCGTATTTGTGTTAATAAAACCATAAGACTACCAAAAAAAAAAACCCATCCATCCATCCAACCATCCATCCAACACAAGGATGGTTGGAGTTAGAAAATCACAAATGGGAAAAGTAGCGGGTTAAATTTGATGAGGAAGAAGATACTTTTTTGCAACCTCAAAATAACTTCCCACAAATTACTGATAAGGTATAAATGGAAAAGTAGTGACTTTATAGTGTAGAGACGTTTTATCCATGTGATGAAAGCTGACAACATCTGAGGTAAACTAATACCACAGGTATCCTGATAAGATTCACTGAGAAGATCACATCCGTGGTATACCTGCTTTTCTACAAAATCTTAATCTAATCTTGAGGAAACATCAAACCTAAATTGGAGACTTTTGATAAAAGAACTGGTCCCTGCTCTTCAAAAAATCAAGGTGAAGAAACAAGAACATAGCGTGAGAAACTCTTAAAATAAAAAGAAACTGGAGAGATTAATGGTGAGACACAGTGCAGGTACCCTGAACTGAACATATACATTTAGCTATGAAGGACATCATTGGGACAGTAGGTGAAACTTCAGTCTGGACCAAGAATTAGATCATCGTATTGTATCAAGGTTAAATTTCCCGATTTTGTGGTTATATAAGAAAATGGCCACTTGGGGGGCACCTGGGTGGCTCAGTTAGGTAAGCGTCCGGCTTCAGCTCAAGTCATGATCTCATGGTCAGTGAGTTCAAGCCCCGCATCGGGCTCTGTGCTGACAGCTCAGAGCCTGGAGCCTCTCTCTCTGCCCCTCCCTGCTCATGCTCACTTTCTTTGTCTCTCAAAAATAAATAAATGTTAAAAAAAAAAAGAAAGAAAATGGCCATTTAGGGGAGATATACAGGGAAATTAAAGTTTAGGGATAAAGGGCATGATTATAAATTGTTCTCAAATGGTTCAGAGAGAATGATACAGTAAATGGGGCAAAAAAATATAAACAGTTGTGAATCTGCGTAAAGGAAATTTCTCAAAGTTTAGAATGATATAGAAGGGAAAAGAGAGAAGGAAGGAAACAAAGAGAATGGCTTCTAAGACTTACTGCAACATTTCCCAGTTCATTGCCAGTGGAGGCAGGACGGCCACACACAACACTGTCTCAGCCCATCAGTGAGCCCGCTCATGCCGGGTGCTCAGTGCTTGTTTACACGTGACAAACTTGAGCTACCAAGAGCCAGTTCTTGAAAACGTTTCTTTTGCTTTATTATTATTTTTTTCTTCCACAGCTGAAAATGTAGCCAAAAAATGGCAAGTGAGTAGAGAAGACCAGGACAGGCTTGCCGTTTTGTCCCAGAACAGGACGGAGAGTGCACAGAAAGCTGGCTATTTTGACAAAGAGATTACGCCAGTTTTTGTTTCTTCTGGAAAAGGTGGGTATCTAGAGCCTAATGGTTTAAACAGCAGCATGCCTATTTATAGGTGAGAGTAATACTCCAGAAAACAATCTTTAGGAATGTTTATGGGGCACCTGGGTGGTTCCGTCGGTTAAGCGTCCGACTTCAGCTCAGGTCATGATCTCATGGTTTGTGGGTTCAAGCCCTGCGTTGGGCTCTGTGCTGACAGCTAGCTCAGATCCTGGAGACTGTTTTGTATTCTGTGTCTCTCTCTGACCCTCTCCTGCTCACACTCTCTCAGAAATAAATAAAAAACATTAAAAAAATGAATAAAAATAAAAAAGGAAGGTTTATAAATTGGGTCTTAGTTATGTCTTTCAGGTTGCAAAAAAAAGATTGATCTTGGTTACATCTTAAAATGGCGGGGTGGGGGGCATGTTTATGGGATATGGAAGGGTTAAGGACATGGGAAGCTGTGTCAGCACTGGACATTCTTGGTCCCAGTGTGTGCACACTGTTCTGTGGATATCGCGGGTTCCATGTGAGAAACTGGAGCATTGGCTCATGGTTATTAGGAGGCAACAGCTGACCATTAGCCCCTACAGGCTACTTCTCCAAAGTGAACATTCGCTATTTCCTGTAGCTTTCTGTATACATTGTGTATGTCGTGAGGGTTGATCTTCTTGGGTCATTTGGCTTTTATCTAACGTGGAGCGCTCCAGTCAAGCAGCTATTACTGGTAACCATTCCGTTCCCTATAACTGACATCACTTCTGTCCAGGCTTTATGAGACTGACTTTGATGCTCCCGGGTCCAGTTGGTTGTAACTGACCAAGTCCTACCCCCCACAGGTTAGCAACCTTTCGCCCACGGAGCGGTCTTCCTCAGAAAGGGCTGTGCATGTGGAAAACACTCCAACTGTCTCATGAGGACAGTGCTTATAAAACATACGGATTTTATTAGTGTGTATTTTCCTTTTGGAATAAAAGTATTTTTGATAAACCTTCCTTCCAAGTACAAGTCTTCAGGCATCATGTCTGAGGACTCCAACACCGACTGCCATCTCTGCTATTAATGTTGGTAATTGCTTTTCCTCGTTCAGATCTTGCAGAAGTGAAAACAGATGAGTTTCCTCGCCATGGGACCAACATTGAAGCTGTATCTAAGTTGAAGCCTTACTTCCTCAAGGATGGAACAGGAACAGTCACCCCGGCTAATGCTTCAGGTTCGATTTGCCAAAGGGCAGCTGCAGGAAAGCCGTCTTCTCTAGGTCCCACCTTCTTCATTCAATTATTTTTTATATACAAATTATCCTGAAACCTTTCATTGCTTTAAGGGAAAATGTGGTTTCTCTGTATTTGATCATTCCTTAGTGTTTACATTTTGGGCTTAACGTATATATGAAAGAATGGATTTGACTTCTTGACATCCTCACTCGACATAGGTGAAAAAGCAAATTAGGGAACCCCAGAATTTGTCTACTACTTCCATGCTTTTCCAAAACCAGGAAGTCCCAGTACCTCCTGCAAAATGAAGACTATTTCTTCCATTTTTTTTCTTACCCTCCCGTCCCAGCCCTTTAATCTTTCCATTTTCCTTGGTTAGAATGTTCTGCGGTCAATATGTCATAGTACCAAACTTACCATTTCCAATTACACTGTAAGATAGGAATTACAGCAAATGACTTTGCCAAGATGTATTAAGAATAATTTTATCACGTCTTTAGGTGTCAGAGAAAGTAGACACAGGTCTATAACTCAGTGAGCCTTTCAAAAATCCAGATGTTTGTATTTTACAGGAATAAATGATGGTGCTGCAGCTGTGGTTCTTATGACGAAGTCAGAGGCCAATAATCGAGGGCTTACACCTTTAGCACAGATAGTTTCCTGGTCACAAGTAGGTGTGGAGCCTTCCATTATGGGGACAGGACCAATTCCGGCAATAAAGCAAGCTGTGAGTCTACTTCTGAGCGTTAGCACCTGTTCTTTGCTTCGTTGGTAGAATGGACCTCTTTGGGACCAGACTAACTCTGTAATTCCCTATTACATTCTGCCTTTTGTAATCCTTGGCTCAGATCCTCTCCACTCCAAAATGCCATCGACGGAGCCTGATTTTGTTTTCCTTTTTATTCTTACCAAATCTCATTTGCTTTGCTTCCCTTCTATGAAATTCCACTAGCCGTACATGAGCTCCTTCCTGCAGCGGTATCTTGTCTCCCTCCCCACTACAAAGAGCAGCCAAGGACATGGGGGTCATATGCCTCTTAGGGGGAACTGATACTCCCCTAGATCATCCCCCCTATATGTAACATTTTACTGCTTTAGAACTTAACTTCAGAATCTTCAAGGGAGGTTTTATCCTTCATGTTTTAGAACTGGTATCACACAGGCAAAAATGTGGGATCACTGGGCTCGGAGTGGGGGTGGGGGAACCACCCAGAAAAGATCCTTCAGTGTCCGTCTATTATTTATCTACAGTGAAGAAAGATTCCACCTGAGTTCTTAGACCTCTGTTCCCTTGACCTTTCCTTTAGGTTGCAAAAGCAGGTTGGTCACTGGAGGATGTGGACGTATTTGAAATCAACGAAGCCTTTGCAGCCCTGTCTGTTGCAATAACTAAAGAACTCGGATTAAACCCAGAGAAGGTAAACCCGAGCAAGCAGCCCTGAGGACAGCTTGCAAGTGAACACAAAGCAATTTTGATTATAGACAGCAAAACTGACATGATTAGTTCCGTAGTATCTCTAGTATTGGCCACAGTTAATGGGGTGCATGCTGGGTAAGCTCCTGCTAGGGCTGGGGAGTTACTCTGTTGCTTCCCAAGGCAAAACCCTGGACTCTTTATTTACTCCTAAAACAGAGCATTTTGACTCTTCTAAACTAGCAAGGTAGTCAGGGTGGATGTCACAGGGGTGTAAGTCAGTTCCTGAACAGTTAAAATGAAAGTGGAATTTGAAAGGATAGTTTACTGGTGTAACGTTAAAAGGGCAAAGATAAATTTAAGATTTTCACCCATGGGGCGCCTGGGTGGTTTCAGTAGGTTAAGTGTCAGCCTCGATTTTAGCTCAGGTCATGGATTCACCATTGTGGGATCAAGCCCCAGGTCAGGCTCCACACCCAGGCTGCTTGGAATTCTCCCTCTTGGCCCCTCCCCACTTCACATTAAAAAAAAATTTTTTTACCTCGTGAACACAGAATAATGGTATATTTTTCCCCCCTTAGGTCAACATTCAAGGAGGGGCAATAGCCTTGGGCCACCCTCTTGGAGCGTCTGGCTGTCGGATTCTTGTTACGCTGTTACACACACTGGAGCGGAAGGGCGGACAGCGCGGTGTGGCCGCCCTGTGCATCGGCGGTGGGATGGGAATAGCAATGTGTGTTCAGAGGGGATGAAGTTGTTTTAATTAATCATGCGGAAACTAAGCTGAAACCTCATCTCGTCTTAAGCTAATAAGGTACTAAGTTAGAATACGTGAAACCAGAGGACCAACATGAGGATGGAAGCCCCTCTCACTCTCTAAGAACCCCAGGCTCCACAGCTCATTTTTATTAATGTGTAACACTCGAGGTACAAGATGATTGCATCTAACATTGTTATAAATAAAAGAAATCAGTCATCAAGGGCTCCCGAGTGAACGGCATCTTCATAACCTCCATGCTTATCATCTTTGCTTTCTGGGTGTAATTTGATAAGATCATCAATTCGAAGAATGGTAATTGCAGCTTCTGTTGCAAATTTCAAACTCTTAACTTTCACTATGGTTGGTTCAAACACTCCTGCTTGCTTGTTGTCTCGAGGCTTACCATTGACCAAATCAAGACCAATCCTGTGATTTAAAAAAAAACAAACAACCCACTATTAACTGATCTCTTACATAATGCACACTGATCCCTCCCCGTGTCTTTAAATCCAGCTTCCCCATTCACGTGTTACTCGTGGGCAATGCTGGGACCTTATGATAGATCCCTAAGACTCCAGTAGTTAATTTTAAGTAACAAAGTAAGTACGGAGTTCTAGAAAAGCTTAGATACTGTGTTCTAAGCATCACTTAGTATGTCAAACAGCTACTGCTTATGAAATATGGATGACCCCAAAATCACCCCCCTCAGCCTCTGTGGGACTGATGTGTAGGTGTAGCGACTGCTGACAGACCCAGTGAGAGGCTGGGAGGCGGAGTTGCTGATTAAAGTACACCAGTGCTGATCACTAGTTCTCCTCTTTCATCGACTGCAAACAAAGCTAAAGTACCACACAGGAGACAGAGGACAACGAACAAGGGAAACGGTATGCTCACCATTTTAGATTTTTGCGTTCTGGGTTAACCTGGGCCTCATTGTGGAAAGCTCTTAACTTGGCAACCAGATCCGTGGAGTCTTGGGCAGCGTTGACGGCCAGCGTGTTAGGAATAACAAGGAGAGACCTTGCGAACTCTGCGATAGCAAGCTGTTCCCGAGACCCCTGAAGAGACAGACAGTGAAGGGTCTTAAAACCCACAGCAGCAGCAGGGATCTCAGAAGAGTATGTGTATGGTTTTGGAGGTTTGGGAGAAAGCACGCGCTACCAGGGGAGGGGCAGAGCAGGCGAGAGGATTCCATGCAGGCTTCGGGCTGTCTGTGCAGAGCCTGAGGCAGAGCTCGTTCCCACAAATGGGGAGACCATGACCTGAGCTCAAATCTAGAATCAGGTGCTCAATGGACTGAGCCACCCAGGCACCCCACCAGGGAAGGCAGAGTAACAAAATGCCAAAGATGGTGACCCATGCCCTTCTTGAAAAGAAAGCAGGCTTCCAGATGTTCTTACCATGCTGGTTGCGTAGTTCTCAAGGTATATGGAAAGGGCTGCCTCCACGGCACCTCCGCCAGGAACCACAGATTTGGACTCCAAAACTCTCTTCACCACACAAAGAGCATCATGTAAAGAGCGCTCCATCTCATCACACATGAAATCATTTGCCCCACGTAAGATAATTGACGCAGACGTACGAGCCTTAGTACTGTTTAAAAAAAAAAAGTGAAATTCTTTTAGAAGGTAAGCTTACATAAAAATCCACTGTAAGCACCTCGATTGGAAATCCTGCTCAGGTGGTTCATCTAGACACGGAAGCAATGTCTGGACCGCGCAGAAGAGATGAAATGGTTACTCCATCTCAATTGACAACGGCCTAAATTGTTCTCTCCCATGCGTATAACTGCTCCTGTCACTGGAAGACCAGAGCAGCAAATCAATGGGAAGGTGATCCACTCACTCACTAATAAAACCTGTACAGCTTCGTAACTTAGAAAGCAGCTCTTACTTTTTGATCAAGATCAGTTCATCATCACAAATTCTCTCTTGTACCACCTCTTCTGCTTGTCCCAACATCGAAGCTTCGAAAGTTTCTTCTCCTTCCAAATTGGCCAGGGTTGACAAGACAGTTGCTATGAAGACAATGACAAAGATCTGTAAACATTATTTTCCCATGAATACTTTCATACGCTATCCCAAATTTGGAAACATTTATGATAAGAGCGATGCATAGACAGACAAGCATCAGACAAACCGCTGTCCTTTTATTCTAACACGGAACCACGCACGGATAGCCTTCTGAGGTCAAGAAATTCAGGAAGTTCAAGAGCTTTTCTAGTAAGATGAAAAATGGCTCTGGGATACGTATTTGTAGCCTAAGGCATTAAAGGAGTAAGAAGTAAAAAAAAAAAAACCCTGTTGTTTTTGAAACTGCTTAGTGAGGACATTCATACATAAAGAGAGACAGTCTCCTATATGGGGATGTGACCCCCCTAGCCTGGAGCCGGCGGAGGACTCACCCCCGGAAGCTTTAGCGATGCGCTTCACGTCTCGTCTTAAAACTCTTCTAACAGCCATAGCGCCTGCCTCCACAAAATACTTCAGACACATGTCGTCGATTCCGCCGGTCGTTAGGATGACGTTGGCGCCAGTGGCCAGGATCTTCTGGATCCGCTCCTTGGTGATATCAGATTCTCTACAGAGATGAAGTGTTTGGAGAAGAACCTGAAGTTACCTTCTGTGTGGTTAATCTACTTCTATTTCCGTTAAGCGCTTTATGTAAAATAACTGCAGATTAAATTACAGCATTCTTTCCCTTCTGTGACCAAAATTTAAATCAATCTACAGAAAAGTCCAACAAGAAATTAAAAATTACCACTTAGTTATTCCCCCCTCCCAATGTGAGTTCCTAACCAAGAATCATGGTCAGAAATGAACAGCATCCCTGCCTTTTAGGATCTAGCAGGAAACACAGTCAACCTTGTTCTGGAAAACTGTTAACTACAATGGAACGCACAGATGAGGAGAGCAAAGTGCAGCCTGTCAGGTGAGGCAAGGAAAGCATGAGGGTCTGGAGTTGAGAGGAAGAGTCCAGAAAAATGACTAGTAGGAACAAGAGTAGGGGCACCTGGGTGGCATGGTTGGTTGTGTGTCTAACTTCAGCTCATGCTACGATCTCATGGTTCATAGGTTTGAGCCCCGCACTGGGCTCTGTGCTGACAGCTCAGATTCTGTGTCTCCCTCTCTCTCTGACCCTGTCCCACTAGACTAGTGTGCTCTCTCTCAAAAATGAAGAAACCTAAAAAAAAATTTATTAAAAAAAAAAAAAAAGAGAGAGACTAGTAAGAACAGAAAATCAAAAACCTTTTGTAGAGCTAGATGCTAAAGAGTCAGGCTGTTTAAAAGTCAGGCTGTTAAATTTAATATTTTTATTTTATTTAAAAAAAAATTTTTTTTAAATATTTTTATTTATTTCTAGGAGAGAGAGAGAGAGACAGCTTGAGCAGGGGAGGGTCAGAGAGAGAGGGAGACACAGACTCTGAAATAGGCTCCAGGCTCTGAGCGGACAGTCAGCACAGAGCCCGATGCGGGGCCCGAACCCACGAACCACGAGATCATGACCTAAGCGAAAGTCGGCCGCTTAACCGACTAAGCCACCCAGGCGCCCCATATTTTTATTTTATTTTTAATAATGAATTTATTTTAGGGAGTATGAACCAATGGGGGAGAGAGGCAGAGGGAAAGAATCTTAAGCAGGCTCCACACTCAGTGTGGCGCCCAACACGGCTCCATCCCATGACCCTGGGATCACGACCTGAGCTGAAATCAAGTGTTTGGATGCTAAACTGACTATGCTACCCAAGCACCCCAATTTCTAAGTAAATTCCACACACAAAGTTGGCTTTAAACTCAGCCCTGAGATCAAGAGTCACATGCTCTACTGACTGAGCCAGGTAGGGACTCTAAGAATTTTAATATTTTCAAATAACAGTATTATCCGTGTTTTCAAAAGGATCCCCCGAGGTCAATGTGGGCCCTGCACTGGAAAGATGGAGGAATGAGGCAAGGAAGCAGTAACTGGAGATACAGCAATAGATCTGATGTAAACAGATGGTCTGAACAGAGAAGTCCCAGTTTATAGCTTGGTGATGCGGAGGTTCGGCCAGGGACTCCTGGATTAAAACAAAAACTAACAGGCTGGGCGCAAGACAAGAAAGCAGAGTTTCATTTTCAAATGATGCGTTTGAAGCCCCTGCATTATTCACGCAAAGCTGCCACGGGGTGGGCAGACACAGACGCAAATCACAAGCACGCTATGGGGAAGGGACACAGATTCTAAAAAATCAACATTACAGATTACATTATAACTATTTCACTCATCAAAGAATTTTAAAAAATAAAACAAAAGATGAACCTCAAAGTAAAGCTCTTCATAAACCGTGACAAGTGCTCTGGGCCAGACGCCGCTGGGCAGGCAGGGGCTGCACGGCTGAGCACACCCTTCAGGCTCTGCCTGTATGTAGGGCTTCTAGTCAGAGTCCTACAAACGTGCCAAAACTGCGCTCTGGCCCAGGAAGAGTGAGCACAGGGATTCCCATCAGAGCGCAACACAGAGGAAGAGAAAAGCTGCTCTGGGAAGGAAGCCCACAGAAGGCTCTGGCCTTGTAAGGGAGGAGAATCACTGCGGCTGCTGTATGGAAAATAGCCTGGGAGGGGACAAGAGAGAAACCCAGATGAGCAGCTTCTCTGCCCCTCAACGGGGCAAGACAAAAAAGAGGTGAATGTGAGATGTGATTTGAAGACAGAAATCAAGTGGCCTCGGTGATAGGTCAGAAGGGAGTAAGGCCTTAGGTAAAAAGAGTTAACCTATTTCCTAGTTTCCTGTCTGAGGGGTCCCTATCACTAAAATGCAGATTTACAGGTATCACCCAAAGTTCAGTTTTGAACATACGGACTTTGAGATGTGTAAAAAGCATTCACAGGAGGCTGGAGCTCAGGGAAGCATATCTGGAAGTCTCCAACATAGAAAGAATATCCTAAGTCACAGAGACGACAAGGAGTTACCCATGGAGAGAGCAGGCCCTGGGGCTGCCCCAAGCACACAAGTACAGGATGGGCAGTGTCACAAAGCTGCCTCCCACCTCTAGTGTCAAGTGAGTTCAAAGTGTCTCCTGAGATTTACCCTAGGGACGACAAGTGACCTTAGTAAATGGTCCTCCACTGGAGAACACACCTGAAAAGGGGTGCCTGGGGGGCTCAGCTGGTTAAGCATCCAACTCTGAATTTCAGCTCATGATCTCACAGTTCCGGAGATCGAGCCCCAACTTGGGCTCTGTGCTGCCAGCAGATTCTACTTTCCCCCGTTAGCACACTCTCCCTCAAAATAAACTTTAAAAAGAAAAAAAGGAGATAAGAAATAAAGTACCAGAAAATAGTTTTTGTATAAAAAACTTGGGACATTCAGCTGTGAAGAGATGAGGGAAGGACAAAGAGTCATTGGGGCAGGACACGTGACCTTTTATTTACAGGGAATAGAGCCACAGGTGACTGCAAGGGGAATCTAGGAAAGACACGAGAACTGGAATTAGTAACTGAAAATGCAGTTTGAGAACCGTTATTCTAGAGGGACTGACTGGCCTCCAGTGGAAGAAAGGACACTTTGTTTATTGGGAAGAAAAAAAAATACACATGCAGATCTAAAAGGCAAAAAGGCCTCACTTGACAAAAACTTTTATTAAGTTTGGTTCAGTTACTGTTTTTTCCTTTTTAACAAACCAACTAAAAAATATATGAATGATATGGGTCCAGTGGAAGGAGGTAGTCAAAATCCAGGGTAGCAGTCTAAGCCTAGCTCCGGGGCGTGGCGGCGCATGCTATACTTGAGGAAGTACATTCCTGCGTATATCTGTAACATTAATCACTCAAAACCGAAATTCTACAAAGTTTCATAGAAATTATATCACCCTGAGAATACCTTAAAACACTAGGTCATGGGGCGCCTGGGTGGCTCAGTCGGTTAAGCATCTGACTTCGGCTCAGGTCATGATTTCACGGTTTGTGGGTTCGAGCCCTGCGTCGGGTTCTGTGCTGACAGCTAGCCTGGAGCCTGCTTTGGTTTCTGTGTCTCCCTCTCTCTCTGACCCTCTCATGCTCACGCTATCTCTCTCTCTCTCAGAAATAAATTATTAAAAAAAAATAAAAAGTAAATTACTTAAAAAAAAAAAACAAAACCCAATTTTTGGGGGCACCTGGGTAGCTCACTCAGTTGAGTGTCCAGCTCTGGCTCAGGTCATGGTCTCACAGTTCATGGAGTTCGAGCCCCCATGTAGGTCTCTATGCTGACAGCTCAGAGCCTGGAGCTCGCTCTGGATTCTGTGTCTCCCTCTGCCCCTCCCTTTCTCAAAAATAAACACTAATTTTTTTAAATCATAACTTTTCTAGTCCTCCAAGACACCCACAATTTAAAAAAATCCAGCTACCAGATCACCATCCTCTGCTACCTGGCAACTGATTGATTACTTGCTATTGTCTAGGAGGCGTTACCACTCTTTAGGGTCCTTTTATACTGGTCTCCTGCTCTAACGAAAATATAATTTACAGATACCTCTCTGTAAGGTCAAAAAACCTGGTATCTGTATCAAAGGTCAAAAAAACTCTCTGAACGTACCTCTGTCGAATCTGGTCCAGTTTTTCAGGGTCTGTAATAACCACCTGTACGCCAAGCTTCATTTTTGTTTTCTGCAGGCTGAAGTCAAGGCAAGCAATCTTTGCATTCACTATTCTCTTGGGCATGCCTACAAGTGAATGCAATGTTAAACCTCTTTACGTGAACTGTAATGAGAGTTACCTGTCAAATACAGGTATTCGTAAAGCATAACAAAAAAATAGCAAGAAACATTAAATTGTGTTCTCTATGAAAATAAAAATTTAGATTTTATGACATTTAAACATAGAAACAAATTTTCATGGCCTTTTCATGTACTTTAACTTGCATTTTCCCTAAGCTCTACGTGCCTACATTATATAAGCGAAACTAGAAAAGTGATACACAATTTCCTTTGTCCTTGGGCATTCCCAAGTGTTAAGTGCAAGTGTGGATAGCTCACCTAAGGAGGTCTGGTATGTACTCCACGGAAAGCAAAGTTTAACCATCAGCACCAAATCCCGAGCCTTACCCTGGGATCCTACCACACAGTTGAGTGCGTAGCCGTTGACGAGCAGACTCTCCGTCTGACTCCTCCCGTGGGCTTTCAGAATATTAACCGAATTGACAGGATAGCGAGGCTGGCCCCTGACGTCTGTGTATTTAACTGCAAGCACAGCATCTACTACCATATTTGCGAAGAAATCCCCATTTCTAAGCCAACAGTTAAGGAGAACAAGAGACATGGAATGGACAATGTGTACAAAGCACACAAAAACCAGGGTAATTCATATACACTTCCTTGTAGCAATTTCATCAAAGAAACAAACATTATGCTGTCAAAATGCTGAAATATGATCTACTGCTACCTGCAATTCCTGTTACCAGTATACACTAGTGACTTTCCCCCTAGAAAAGCAGGAATGGGGCAGGCAATTTCAATACAGTATCACCCAGCACAAAAACTTAACAAGATCTTAGTCTAAACTTTACGGACCCATCCCAAGGATACATTCCGATGATTTTGGAAGACATTGATGTCTTAGCAGCATTGATCAGGCAATCTCTCCCGAGTTCATCCGTGTTAATAATCAGGTTTTCACTGATGTATCGCACAGCTTCCCTGTTCGAAGTGTGTGTGAGGAAAAGTTATAAATTCACTACTGAAACTTTATCACAGTGTCAAAACATCATAGGGACCGACTTTCTGTTCAGCCATTTCATATAGGAGGAGGACACAAATAAATCCTCCCTCTTCAGATCATGGCACGTTTAATCTATCCCATAAGCATAGCCACCAAAATCTATGATTGGGAGAAAATGTGGTAGTCAAATGGGAAAAAAGGATACTAGCCCTATTCTTACTCAAGTATTACTACTAAAATGTGACTTTTCCAAAATAAATTTAGTTTTTAGTAACACTTTAAGAACACAAACTTTTTATAAACCTAACACCAGAAAATGTACAATTTTCCCTGAAGGCAACCAATCTTACTTGCAAGCAAGTCGATAGCCACTAATAACTGACGTGGGATGAATCTTCTGTTTGACTAGTTCATCAGCATTTTTAAGAAGTTCTGCTGCAATAATAACCTGTTGAGAAAAGATTCGTTGCTCTGGTGGGAGTCTGACAACACGTGCTTATTTAAAAACATCATTGCAACAGTGGCCAGCTAGTATTAAATGGTGACCATGATGAATAGCTGGTTACTGGAAACCTGGGAAAAAGAGAACTACACATAGTGTTTTATTCAGATGCAAATGGCCAAAGCAAATAGGAGCCAGAAAACTGCTCTAATAAGCCAGTTCGGCTGCACAACCGCACAACGGCTGAGAAGTGCACGTCCGTTACCTATAAATAGGAAGTGCTCAACAGAGGCCAGTGAGGAGTGTGACGACTCTCATGATGCATACTTGTTCAGATTATTACTTGGTTTATTTTAAAAATCATTCTTCTAGGGGCACCTGGGTGGCTCAGTCAGTTAAGCGTCCAACTTTGGCTCAGGTCATGATCTCATGGTTTTTGAGTTCGAGTCCCACAATGGGGCTCTGTGCTGACAGCCTGCAGCCTGGAGACTGCTTCAGATTCTGCGTGTCCCTGTCTCTGCCGGTCCCTTGCTCACACTGTGTCTCTCTCTCTCTCGAAAATAAAACATTAAAAAAAAAAGTTTAAAAAATCATTCTTCTGAAGATATCACAAAACCAAAAATTCTGTCTGCTTCTTCTGGGAAAACTACAGTCACTTTGTTTTTAAAGTCATAGTAAAGTTATTTAGACAGAAAGTATTCTCATTATTCCAGAAGAGATAGATCCCATTCTATCATGATTTGAAGTTTAATCTAGAAATACAAAGACTTTCCCTACAAACCACACTGGCCTGTTCCTTTAGAGTGAATTACTTGTTCCTTACTAAATAAGTAATAGTGTTTCTACACTACACAGCATACTACATCAGCGTGCTGGATGACCTTTGAGAAATTTATATTGTTACTGATCACATTTATTTTCACACTCCCATTTTGAACTCCTGGGGTTCAAAATAAAAACTTTTTTTTTAAGCCAGTAACATTTCTTCCCCTAGAGAATGAAGAAGTTTTAAGAAGTTCTAAGTTTCAGGTGATGAGAAGATTTTCAATGAAACTATTTTGAACACCTTGTGTATGATATATAAACATTGTTGTGGCTGAATAATAATTTTTGGATAAATACTTTTGAAGACAATAATTAGAGATTCAAAATAAAAAAATTTTTTTAAGCCAGTAACATTTCTTTCCTAGAGAATTAAGAAGTTTTAAGAAGTTCTAAGTTTCAGGTGATGAGAAATTTTTCAATGAAACTATTTTAAACACCCTGTATATGATGTATAAATATTGTTGTGGCTGAAAAACTCAGGAAACTTGTGAAAATCCACATTTATTTTTAAATTATTTTGATAGAGAAAGCCCAAGTGGGATGGGGGGGGAAGGCAGAGAGAGATGGAGAATCCCAAGCAGGCTCCATGCTGCTGGCGCAAAGCCCCACTGGGATCCCAAGAACCATGAGATCAAGAGTCGGATGTGTGACTGAGCCATGGGGGGGTGGGGGTTGGGGCGGGCGGGCACGCACATGCTAAAAATCCACACTTAAGATAAATGGACTCCATCATCTCTTAAGTTTTTTTCCTTTAAATTGTACAAACTAGGAATACTGGTTTTCAAATTCTGTCTACCCCAGAAACAAAGTAAATTTTCTCCCCCTTAAGTATGTAACTTATTTCTGACTCAGAAACAAATGACTTACTTATAGTTTCACTTTGTGAAAGTCCATTTTAGGAGAACTAGTCTCTAGCCATCTACCAGGTAACAAACCACCTACCACAGACGTGGTTCCATCTCCCACTTCTTTGTCTTGCAGATCAGCGAGCTCACAAAGAACTTTAGCTGCAGGATGTTCTACCTCCAAAAGCTTCAGGATAGTGGCACCATCATTAGTAATGGTTACATCCTAATATATGTGCAAGAAAGAGAAAAGACACAATCACTTACAGACACAGGACACAAACCCGCATTACCACCTTTGCTGCACCTTCCAATACCAGCGATATGATAAAAACAGACAATTCACGTAATATTTATGAACCGTTATTTCTCTTTAAAGTAACAAACACGACACTTAAGTATACTTACACCAATATCATCCACCAACATTTTATCCAAGCCAACTGGTCCAAGAGAACTTTTTACAATATTGGCAATAGAAGCTGCTGCCATAACTGTAGAAATAAAAATTTTTTTAAAAAATGCACCGCTCCAAGTGACAACATTTCAGCCTAAAGAAAGAGACACCAACAGCCTCTGGATTTTCCAAAATCTACAAATCTTTCCGAATTACTAACAGCGGTTAGGATCGGCAAGCATCCCTGACTTCAAAAGCGTCCACGCTCTCAACGGCAACCAATGTCTTAATCCGTCTTGTTTGCTAGAACAACCTCCCTTTCTGTATTACTCGCACTAACGTTCAACTGAGATTTCATCAACCAACTTTACCGTAAAAACCTCGGTGATGGGTGGGTTAGGAATCGGATGTGGACATCCGGGCACCTGGCATCCACCGCAGATAATAACCAGCGGGGACAAGGGGGCAAGTCACCTGGACTGTGGCCATTTGCTCATCCGTACAACCAGCGGTTGAAACCAGCGTTTTCTGGCTAACACCCCGAAAACGAGGCCCAAAGGTTGAGATACACGCTCCTTCCGCTCAGAATCGGAACATACGAGGCGCCGGGCACCGGGACCAACGGGCCTCGGGGCGTGGTCGGCACGTTGTCAATGCGGGCGGCGGAGACAGTTCTCCAAAACGTGCCGGGCTCTCCGAAAACCCTCCCCTACGGGAACAGAGGGCGCCGCCACCCCGCCCGACCCCGCCAAGATGAGACCCGGCCCTTTCCCGGGCACAGATAAGGAACGCGCAAGCCCCGCAGCCCCGGCCCGAGGGGGGCGGGCCGGGATGGGGTCGGGGGGCCGCCCCGCCGTGGGCCCGGCCGACGCCGCGTTCGCCCCTACCGTTCTGGGAGCGGATCGCCTCCCCGGTGCTGCGGTCTCCGAATACGGACAAAGGCCCCTCCATCTTGGCGGCGGCGTGCACGTCGAGTTTCAGTCTCACCGCGGGGAACCAGCGTCTGGGTCCCTACGCCCGGCGGCGGCTAGAAGGACGGTGGCGGCTACGGCGTGGAACGGGCCGTGCGAGGCCGCGGAGACTGCTGGGAACACCGCTCCCCTAGCCCGGCCGCGGGGCAGGGCGGGAAGGAAAGGAGGAGAGGGAGGGGAACGAAAAGTGCCAAAGAGCAGGAAATGGGGAGCCAGAGAGGGCGGGTTCGGCGTGTTCGCCCAATTAGAAAGCGACTGAGAGGGGCGCGAACGCAGGAGAATGGAAGTCAGGCTCTCGGACTGGGGGAGGAAGGAGGTGCTCGGCTGAAGATGCTCCCCCCGTCTCCCCCAGCCAGGGGTTGCGCGTGCGCATTTGCACATTCTAGTGCCTTCTAGAAAAAGTGGACGGCGGGGCGGAGCTTGTATTGGAGTGTAACTAGAAAGGGCGGGCCCTTCGGGGTACAACTGTGCTACGGAGTGTGGCCTGTTCGCTTATTTAATGGTCTCGTTCTCGTCAATGTAGGAGCTTGCTCGGAGAGCCCGCGGCGGGTGACGGGCCTGGTTCCTGCGCTCACGAGCGTAAGCTTGGGGCCTGGGACCGGGTGAGACGGGGCACGAGTGTTCCATGGGCCATACGGGGAAAATGACAACCACGGCTTCTGAAAGGAAACTCCATCTTGCGCTGCCCAGTTTTCTCCATTGCTCAGCGGGGCTGTATGTGGGTCCGACAACGATCAGCCGAGGCTTTGCGACTGAAGGACTCCTATACGGCAACGCGAAGCGACTCGTGCCCGCGACTCTAGCTAAAACCCTCGCCTCACTTAGCGCGTTGCGCCCCGCCCCCAGGCGCGCTCCAGCGTCACGTGCATCTCAGCCTAGGCGGTGATTGGAGGAGCTAAGGTGACAGACGGCCCTCTCAGCCACTCGGCGGAGGGGTTTGTTAGTTCCGGGTCGAGGTGCTGGTGACCTCCGGAACCCAAACCCTTTTTCCTGAGTTAATATGGCTGCGACCTGCCAGCGGCTGGGACCTTAGTGAGGAAAGGACGCGACGCTTTTCCGAGGCTTGTGCTCAGGATCCCTCAGCGATGGCGCTCCGGTCGCGGTTGTGGGAGTGTCTGTCGGCCTGCCGGAACCGCGGTAATTCCCACGTCTCTCAGCTAACTCCCTAGGGGATGCACAGTAAGTGTGCATATGCAAGTCGTGACTTCTATTCAGCACAGCCCAGGCTAACAGCATGGTGATGACAGTAGTAGGAAATCAAGAACCAGGATCTGTGGTGACTGTACTCTCTGCCCAGACAGGTTACTTTTTCTCTCCCGGGGAGCGAAGATTCGGGGAATGGATGGGGATAGAAGTTAGATCACTTTCCATTTTTGTCCCTGGTTGTCATTTTTTAAGATACATGCGGTGGTTTCCATTCTTAGGGTGTGGGGTCGCAGCCCTCTCAACCAGTTCCAAGCCTGCGGCGAAGCCTGGAGCGGACCCTCTGGAAAATGAAGCCGTTGCGCCAGAGTTCACCAACCGGAACCCGCGCAATCTGGAGCTCTTAGCTGTGGCCAGAAAAGAGCGGGGTTGGGGGACAGCGTGGCCCTCCCGCGAGTTCTGGCACAGGTAATCACGTCGGCCAGGTGATTGACCGACGGAGCGGTGCACGATGCCCTACAAGTTGTTTTCATCAATTCAGTTAACCTGGTAGATACTACTGGGGATTCTCTTCTTAGGAAGCTGCTGTTCGGTGGTGGAGGAGAGGTTAGCGGAGAGGGAAATGGGCTTGGGGGGGGGGGCAAACAATGTCTGGGAGAAAATTTAAGGACAATGATGTTAGAATGGGGAGGCCGGTTGCCTGCTAAGGCTCCTTCTAAAGGATAGGGAGAAGACAGTCTGCCAGGAAGGGCATTCGCAGCAGAGGAAATGGCTATGGGCTGGTGTGTTGGAAGAACTAAAAGTTTGCGTGGAGCTCAGCGTGCAAAGGAGTGGGTAGTGTAAGGTGGACGTGGAGAGGTAGGTAGGAGAACCATCATTAAGGCTGTAAATTGAAGTAAGCAGTTCACGATTTCTTTTCAGGACAGTGGAAAACTACGAGAGGGTTTAAAGTTTGAGCTTGAATTAAAGGTCATTTTGGTTGCTTTGGGGAGAACAAATTTCTAAGGGGGCAGGGGAGAAGCAGAAAGACAAGTTCGTTGAGTCTGTTCTTTGTTATAAAGGTGGTTATGTATTGAACGGTTTGTATTTGCCAGGAAGTACGTTAGTTGCCTTATGTACGTTTTCTCATTTAATCCTTAAAATTACTTTATGAAGCAGGTGCAGTAATTTCCTCCATTTTACAGGACCAAGAGTATTGAGGCATAAGGGGACAAGGTTACTAAGCGCCAGAGCTAGGACTCAAACATGTTTGGTCTCACCTAGGAGCCAGGCCACTATAAATTTTTACCACTGTGCTGCTTTATTTTATCTGCTGATTCACTTAGTAAGCATTTGTTAAAGGGAAATGTTTCTTAAGGAGGCCCTAAAATTGTAGCAGGAGGTTAGAAATCGTATCTGTGATATCATTCAACGATCATGAGGCCTGTGGCGTTTCATAGGCATTGTGCTAGCTGCAAGAGATGCAACGCTAGAGTGGATGTCATCCCTGTCAGCAAACGTTTTCATGCGTTCATAGCGGAAGGTGGAATGGGGATGAGTGTTACAGTTGTTATGCATTGTACTTAGTGTACCTAGGGAGGCATCAAAGGAGGAAGGCAGATAACTTTTGAATCTCGATCTTAAGTCAAAAAAGCTTTTGAAACACCAAACTTAATTACTTCCAATATTTGGATTATTTAATTTATTAGAGATCTATTTTCCCACCTTTTTGTTGTTGTTGTTGTTCTATCTGCCATATCCACAGTGCTAATCAGTATAGAATTTTAGTACATTATAGTAGGAAGTGACCTTAGAGATGAGTCCTCTGCCTTTGTCAAACCAGTGGTTTAAGATGAGGATCAGCAGGGGCGCCTGGGTGGCTCATTCGGTTAAGTGTCTGACTTTCGCTCAGGTCCTGATCTTGCGGTCCGTGAATTCAAGTTCCGCGTCGGTACTGTGCTGACAGCTTGGAGCCTGGAGCCTGCTTTGGATTCTGTGGCTCCCTCTCTCTCTGCCCCTTTCCTGTTCTTGCTCTGTCTCTCAAAAATAAATAACCATTAAAATTTTTTTTTAAAAAAGGTAAGGATCAGCAAACTATGGCCCACTCTTGATTTCAGCTCAGGTCATGATCTCATGGTTGTGAGATTGAACCCTGTATCGGGTTCTGCACTGAGCGTGGACCCTGCTTGCAATTCTCTCTCTCCCCTGCTTGCTCTCTTTCTCTAAAAAAAAAAAAAAAAATTACAAATCCTTTAGCACAGCATGTACACTGTTTTTCATCTGAATCCTCCCTGCCCCCTTCAGAGTACATCTTAGAATTCCTTTGTGTTGGTTAAGAACATGGGCTCTCAAACCAGCCCCTTGGACCGAAATCCCAGCTCCATTACTTACCGTTAGTTGTAATCTTGCTAAAGTGACATAACTTTTCTGTGTCAGTATCTATGACCTGAAAACAAAGCAAAACCGAAAAGAACTGATTGAGATTATTTTGAGACGCGAGCTACACCTGAAAAAGGACTGTGCCTGCCACAGTAGGTGCTCCGTAAATGTCAGCAGCCTCGTCAAAAAGTGCTGCTTCGTGCTGGCACCCATATAGAATACCACTGCATGGGTGTTTTAGTTGGCTGGCTCCACGTTGATGATTACTGTAATGATTCCAAACAGGATTGCAGTGAATTGTTTTTTTCATGCACTTGATCAGTGAGGTCAGACATGTTTGGGCCCAGGGGTCATTAATATTTTCTATTTCTGTGAACAGGCAGTTCAGGTTTTTTGCTTAAGTTATTGGTCATTTTCTTACTGGTTATAGGAGGCTTTTTACATATGGAAATTACCCCTTTGCATAATTTGTGTTTAAAGTATTTTTAGTTTCTAGCTTACCTTTTGGCTTCAGTTTACTGGGTTTTTTTAACTGCAGAAAAATTTGTCTTTATAAAAACTAGATAACATGGTTCGATGTATTTAAATTGGCTTACTTGGAGATTGTAAAAAAAAAAAAAACCCTACCTTCTAGTATTTTTATGATTTCAGTTTTTTACATTCAAGTCTTTGATCAATATTTTGGTGTTAGTTGGTAAGTAGAGGCATAGAAATAAGTGTATCCTTACTTATTGTAAGGTCACAGTTTAGCTCTGCCTCCTTACATCCTTTTTTTGAGGTAGCGGCTGTGTAAATAATTCTCACTTTTCAGAAATCCCAAGTTTCTGCTGGATATTTTAGGTGTTAAGTGGAAATATTCGGTTTATGTTTATTGAGGATGTCCTCACAAAGGCAGAGGACAAACACCTTTCCCAAGTAAAATCCGGGTTCAGTGTGTTGACGTAAATGAAACAGATACTACGTTCTTGAGAAACACTTGGCATGTATTCACCTGAGGCTTTTTAATCTTTAGGGTCCTTTTACTATGTTCCTCTTTTTCTCATCTCATTTAGGTTGCGAGTTATAAAGACTCAGCATCATGTGGACGCACTTGTGGAGCATCGCAGTGGCCAGGTCGTGGTTTCGGCATCCACTCGGGAATGGGCCATTAAAAAGCACCTGTACAGCACCACAAACGTGGTGGCCTGTGAGAGTGTCGGACGGGTGCTGGCAGAGCGGTGCTTAGAGGCAGGAATCAACTTCATGGTCTACCAGCCCACCCCGTGGGAGGCAGCCTCAGACTCGGTATTTTGGTTTCCATGTATTTATTTAGAAGGTTTTCATTCCTGATGTCAGGTGCTTACTTAGTAACCGTAGTTGCGTTTATCAAGTTCTTTCCACGTGGGAGATGCGGAAGTGGGTCTCCTGACCTGCGTAGTGGCCCAGAGGCTCAGGATTAATATCCCCTGTCCCCTGCACAGGGAACCAGAGTCAGTGCAGGGGCACTGGTCTACAGCCACGATGTCAACCATTCTACTTCCCCGTTCATATGTTAATCTCTCACTTGTATAATGAAACACTATTAGTCTTTGATGTCTCCAAAGTTTCTTATAAGATCGCTTTCTGAAAAATCAGTGTAGGCTTGGAAGTTAGCAAGGAGCAAGTCAGCTGTTCCATTTCTCTTTCCCTTGAGATACGAGAAGCGCTGTTTATTATCTGCTTACTTACTGTGCTGACTTAATTTTCTCTGCTCTTCGAAACCAGATGAAGCGCCTACAGAGTGCCATGACAGAAGGCGGTGTGGTGCTGCGGGAGCCCCGGAGAATCTATGAATGAACTAGAAGCATTGTTCTGAACGTCTGAATGTGAAGCTGTGAGCTGTCACCTCCTTCAGAAGAGAGCATCTGGAAGAACAGGCAGCTTGGGAGTTTTGTACAATCACCTAACAGTGGACTCTTATTACCAGTTAAGAAGGTCATCCCTTCCTGCCTTTGTGTGTGTGTTTTGTTGTTGTTTATCAAGGGCGAACGTCTTCTCTTGGCCAGAAGTACCTGAGAAAAGGTGTTGCCAATTATAATTAACTTTCGAAGGACAAATTAAGTGTTGTTTGTAAGTTAAAGAATAAACGCATATTGCGAACACTTTCTGGTTAAATGAATTTTTTTCTTTGCCTTTGAGCTCACTGCTGCAAGAGCACACACATGAGGTTTATGCAAACTGCTTGTTACCACGTCCTGCTCATAGTGGGTAATCTCCATAAACGATGGCCGTTGCTGCTCAGAGTGTGGACCTTTTTTTTTTTTTTAAATAGGGAATGCCTGTATCAATTTAGTATAAACAGCCTTAGTGCTTAGAAAGGGGCAAACCCTAACCTCAGCTGGGCTCTGAAACACTAACCTGCAGAAGCGGACTTGAAAGAAGAAAGCTCAGTGGGGAACTGACGCAGAGGTGGAACGGAGCGGGGCTGGTGTGTATTTGCCACTGAGGGAGTGAGTGTTGGATAGAAGATGAAGCTTGAAATGCAGTCATTTAACCTAACATGATGCTGAGAAGGTGGGAGCCACGCAGCTCTCTCACAGGAGTGGATTAAGTCAAAGTAAGGGGTTAAGTGCTTCTGGCTATTTAAGGTGTGAAGAGGAAGAATGTGTCAGCTTAACTAGGTGGTTTCTAGAGCATTTCCTCCCAGTTTTTAAGTGTGTATCCCAATTACATATACAGAATTGAATTAATGTTACTATTTCCAATCTGAGTATTTGGTAAGTTGTTGAAAAAAGATACGTATGCACCAACATTTTTAAAAAGTATGATTGGTTCACCAACATTTTTAAAAAGTATGATTGGTACTGAGAGGCCTTCAAGGAAAGGACCAGTGGCTTTGGAAACTGACAGTGGACAAAAATTGGGTTCACCTGGAAGTGACGCTATGGGTGGGTTTTTTTCCCCCTGCAAGGAATAGGTGGGGTTATTTTTTCCTGCAAGGATGGTCCCAGAATCCTCTCTGCACCAAAGATTGCTTCAATTGATGGGCAATTCTTGAGGCTTTTTGTGGCAAGTTTGATAGACGGTACTGTAAAGGATGATGCAGAGTGAAGTAAAACATGGGGCGAGGCGGGTGGGGACGGGGACAGCTCAATATGGCAGGCCAAGTGCGAACCAGTGTTGCTCTCAAAGCAAATGAGAGGTGGTCCCGCCACCGCGCCGCAGCTGCTGTCACGACCCACTTACCGCGGTTCCTCCAGGTGCTGTCTACTGGCCCGTTTTCTCCCTCGGGCACTATTTTCTCCCACCACCCGGCCTAATAACCTGTCTGCGACCCCTGTCTGCGATCTGCAGCAGCAAGCAAGGGAAACGGGCTTTGGCCGGAGGGCGGGGTCCAGGCGAGCCCCGCCCAAGGCCGAGGTGTAAAAGCGGACACCTGTGGGCGGGCAGGTGGCGGGGGTGGCCAATCGCAGGCTCCTTGGCCGCCCCTTCCCGTGCGAGCCCCTTAAAGCGCCGGCGCAGCGGAAGCGCGTGGCAGCACGTGCCCGCACCGGGCGCCCTCGGCCGAGCTCCGTGGCCATGGACGTGGGCGCCGACGAGTTCGAGCAGAGCCTCCCTCTGCTGCAGGAGCTCGTCCTGGGCGCCGAGTTCGTGGGTAAGGGCGGGGATTCCGGGCCCTGTGGCCGCATCCCTCTGGCCGGTGCAAGCCTCCGCAGGGTGTGGCCTGGGAGGGACAGGGGGCAGAGAGGTGAGGCCCAGCCTGGACGGTCGCCGGGCCGCGGGAGGCTCAAAGAAGGCCCTCCGACGGTCAGGGACATCCCTTCTGGGGCCTGGGCGGTGGGACGTTAGGCAGCAGTTATGTCCTTGGTCGCATTGTGGTCCAGCTGGAGCGATGAGTGATGTGGCTTTGTCCTTGCTTTGGCTTTCTCCTTTCTGTCTTCTTGACCCCACCTGGCGTCTTGAGCCAAGTAGCTCACCCCCTGCAATATTTACACGAAGAGCCAGGCAATGGTCTGCGTCTGGGTACTCTTGTCTTCTTTTTTTTTTTTTTTTTGTCTCCCCTGCAGGTCTGGACATAGAGTTCACAGGCCTTCGGTCTAATCTGTCCCGGCCCCAGCAGATCAGGTAAAGCCAAAGCTGCTTTACAGCTGAGCTAGGGAGGGGCTCACCTGTGCCCTTCCGACTGGTGTTCTAGCCACTTGTGCATGCTTTCTCTGCAGGCACCTTGCTGGCATGGGGGGGGAGAGGGCGGGGCGGGCAGTACGGCGCTTTGTGTGGGGGATCTGGGGACCTGGTCTTTGTCCACTGTGTGCTGGGAGTATTCAGTACTTGTTACCAGGAAAAGTGCTGCCTCTGGTTTAGAGGTGCTGATCCAGAGTGGGGGCTGGGGCGTCTTCACACCATCTCCTTGCCTGTGGAATGAGATGCCCGTTTTTCCCCAGCCTGTTCGATTTGCCCTCCGAGTGGTATCTAAAGACCCGGCAGAGTGTTCAGCAGTTCACAATCTGTCAGATAGGTGAGTTTACCCTTCAGCTGTGTGCTGCGCGTTACTGAGGGAGGGTTTGTATCGCCTTTGTGTTCCCTGCTGGTAAAACAGCTTTGACTCCTTTCAGAGATGCTGGCTTCGGTTTTAGCCCTGTTGTGCCTGGGGGGGGCCTAACACTTGGGAACAAGCAGAAACTGAATTTTAGCTGCACTGTTCCCGTGCCTAAATAGATCGACATTAGGAATCTGTACCATCTCTCAGGGGGAAAATGTGTATGGTTTTTGCTTAAAAACCTACAGGATGCAAGATCATGTTATAAAGCATCTTGCTATGCAGCTTGTCTTTTTCACTGATGGGGTTTAGAGATCTTTCTATATCAGCATAAACAGATTTCAGTTCATTTTTAACAGTCACATAGTGTTCCCAGCTGATGTCTGGATTGACTCAGTCTCCTTATGATGCGTTTTACGACCGTTTGTGTGTAATCAAACAAATTATAGTAACTGTCCTGGTATTTGTGGGTGTGTTTGGTATACTACCAGTGGTGGAGTCGTGGAGTTAGTATGTGCATAAAAGTGTGACCTTGGGTGGCCAAACTATCCCTTTCCTACCAGCCATCTACAGAATTTATACTGACTTCTACTAAAGCACTGAACGTGCCTGGTCTCCTCACTTGTGCTGGGTAAGATCGAGCTTCACTTTTTTGCCTGCCTGGTAGAGGAAACATCTAATTGTTCTACATCTTATTTAAAAAACAATTTTTTTTAATGCTTTATTTCTAGGAGAGAGAGACAGTGTGAGCAGGGGAGGGTCAGAGAGAGAGGGAGTCACAGACTCTGAAACAGCTTCCAGGCTCTGGGCTGGCAGTCAGCACAGAGCCCGACGCGGGGCTCGAAACCACGAACCGCGAGATCATGCCCTAAGTGAAAGTCGGACGCTTAACCGACTAAGCCACGCAGGTGCCCCTAATTGTCCTACATTTTAATTACTGGGTTAACACCCCTTTTCTGTAAAGGGGTAGGCAATAAATCTTTCCGGTTTTGCAGACTGTGTACATGGTCTCTGTTAGAACCGTTATTCTATCATTACTAATGGGAAGTTAGCCAAAGATAGTATATAAATGAGCATGGTATATTTCAATACAGTTTCATTTACCAAAAGTCTTGACACAGATTTTACTGACCCTTGGTTTTTCTATGCTGAGCATCTGTGTGTGTTCTCCATCCTTGTCCTTTGCTATTTTTCTGTTGTGTTTTTTTTCTTAACTATAAGTCCTCTTCAAAAAGCATAGGAAACTGCACGTAGGTCTGCTTCTGTTGTCCTCCCCTATTTGAAGCCTTCATTTTGTGTAGTATTTTTAGCAATGCAGGCATTTTAAAGCCATTCACTGTATAAATCTGTTTTTTTAAAGCATTTCTTCTAGTTGGTTTTAAAACCGGAAAAATATCAATATTCTGCGTTTGAAGAATGAGTCACAATTATATTTTAGTTATTTCAGTGTGAATTGCAGTTTGAGAGCTCTCCTGTTTTGGAGAGTTTATCTTATTCCAAGGTGCACAGAGTATCTTTAGGTGCAAAGTACTGTTCACAGTGTTTCCTTTCTGCAGCTAACTTTTGAGAGCTTTTCTTGGGTGCTCACTCTCCCTGCTCTCCTTCTAGGATTGTCCGTGTTCTCCAGTATTGAAGGAGAGTCTAACAAGTACGTGTGAAGACCTCTTGCAGGTTACCTGGCTCTCGTGCACTAATCTTCTCCACCTGCTCCCCTCTGTCTTCCGCCCCGGGCTCTGAACCACTTTGGCCCTGGACGGTCCCTGTTCTCTGCTTTTGTGCCCTTCTGCCCCGCTGTCCCCTGCAGTTCTGGCTGCTCCAAGTCTCCTTGGGACAGCGTCTCTTCCGGGGGCCTTTCCTGGCACATCGGTGCCCCTCCCCCTGTGTCTGTGAGCCTTCAGGGTAGTTCTAACCAGGGTGATGTGACTCCCAGGCACCAGCAGGCAGAAAGTGTTCAGACCGGTGGGCTCTGGATGGGGGTGGATCCTTCCCCGAGGGCAGGATCTCTGCCTTTTTCCTTTGGCCCCAGTGCAGCCAGGAGTACTAGAAACGGCCAACATTCAGGTACTTCTCAAATGAAAGAAGAAATTCGCTCAGAAGTCTGCTCTGTGGGCTAGAATTAAAAAAAAAAAAATGTTTTTGGCTCTTTCTTAATGTTTATTTTTTTTATAGGTATGTAGCCCACTCGTGTAACTTCTTTCTCTTCCCTACGACGTTTGGGGTTTTGGATTCAGAGTTCTCTTTCCAGGCTTCCAGCGTCCAGTTTCTGAATCAATATGGCTTCGACTACAACAAGGTGTGGCAGCAGAGAGGGGAAAGGGAGGTCTTTTTTTTTTTTTTTTTTAAAGCGTAATAATTTGTAATAAGAGCATAAGTGGGGGAGGGGCAGAGAGAGACTCCCAAGCAGGCTCCACACTGTTACCGCAGAGCCTGACAAAGGGCTCGATCCTATGAACCACGAGATCATGACCTGAGCTGAAATCAAGAGTCAGATGCTTAACCAACTGAGCCACCCAGGTGCCCCAGAGATAGGCTTTAAAGGTTCTTTGGTCTAGCTGGGCTGAGTCTCATTTCATGTGCACATTAGACTGGACGCAAGGGTTGCTTTTCTGTCTGCTCCCCCTGCACAGAGGATGCCTCCACTAATCTGCTGTTCTTGTCTAGTTTCTCAAAAATGGGATCCCATATATGAATGAGGAACAGGAGAAGAAAATCAAACACAACATCCTGACTGGGAACTGGAGAATTCGCAGGTAAAGCCCGTTTCTCCAGGTGCTTTGTGGGTTTCTCTGTTTGCTGGTGTTTTTCTGCGTTTCCCGTGGGTAGGTGCACTGGCTCTAGAGCACAGTGACCTCACGCCATCACCGTCAGCTGGGGTGGCTTCAGCAGCATGCGATCAGCCGGATGCAGTGGCTCAGAGTGTCGGTGGTTCGGCTCCCTCGCCTGCGATGAGAGCCCTCTTGCTGCATCAGGTATGCTCCCAAGGGCTGTGTCTCTGCCTCTCTTCTTTGGCCCCAGTGCCAGCTGTCCTTCTGGAAACCCATAATGCCCCAGAGCTGGGCCAGGAGTGATGGAGTGACAGCAGCGCGTGGTCACCTGGGGCCCAGACAGGCCGTGCGGTCAGTTGTATGGAACTCAGTCATTTCAGCAATTTGAGCTGTAGAATCTTTGCCTTTATCAGGAGGGGGCTTAAGTTAGACCAGTTTTAGCTCTGGAATATTCTGATTATTGGGTCCAGATAACTGTGTAATATCGGAGGTGGGTTTGTTTTTGTTAAGCTCTATGCCCAAGGTGGAGCTTGAACTCACAACCCCAAGGTCAAGAGTTGCATGTTCCCACCGACTGAGCCTGCCAGGTGGCCCTGGAAATCATGGGGTTTCCCCCCCCCAAAAACCTTATTTATGGCTTTTCGTATAAAAATGCAGCTTTTTGAAAAGCAATTTGAATTTATAACCGTCTGTTATTTTCAAATGTTGGAGAAGAGTCTTTCTTATCTCAGAATAACATCGTGTTCTTGTATTGCTGACATGGGAGAAGATGCGCTTACCGAAGTGCCTGTCTTTTCCTTCTGTCACCAGATGGTACTTTTTCACCCCGAAAGCTGAATTAAATAGGCCTGGCTGGAGCGCTTAGCGCTGGCTCGCTCCCAGGACCTTTCCTGCCAGTGAGGCAGAAAAGGAGGGCCGTGCCCCTGCGAGTGTATGGGAGAGCGCAGGCCACGCGTCTGGCTTTCTGTTGCTGAGCAAGGCTCAGAAAATCGTTCCTTTTTGGTCCGCTTTGTTGCCCAGATCACCGTGCTAAAGCTGGCGTCCTCCGAACCCCAGTTCCTATTCACGTTGTCCTGAGGGTCTGTCCTTCCCATGGTTTCCTCCAACCTCGTTTCCGTGTGCCTGCTTTCAGTTCTCTGGATAAAGACCAGATCAAGGTGGTGATTGATGAGGTGACCCGGTGGCTGGACCTGGCACAGGAGGGTGACTGGATGACTCTCCCTGGGATTGCTGGTAGGCAGGAGGCTGCTCCCCGAGCCTGGGAGTGTGGGGGCGGGTCCCCGTCAGCTGTGGGGGCCCAAGCGGGGAGGAGACCCTCAGTCCCGTGGATACTGGGCATCAGCTCAGCAGGTATGTCATCCTTGGGGTTAGATCAAGCTCTGACCTCAACTCAGAAGCTGGAGACTTTTTGACTGATTTTTTTAATTTAATGTTTTATTTATTTCTGAGAGAGAGAGAGGCCGCATGAGAGAGAGGCCGCATGAGAGAGAGGCCGCATGAGAGAGAGGCCGCATGAGAGAGAGGCCGCATGAGAGAGAGGCCGCATGAGAGAGAGGCCGCATGAGAGAGAGGCCGCATGAGAG
>NW_024081614.1:278380-329101 GCF_003009895.1 Hyaena hyaena | reverse complement strand
GCAGGCTCCAAGCTGAGTTGTCAGCACAGAGCCCGACGCGGGGCTCGAACCCACAGACTGTAAGATCATGACCTGAGCCGAAGTCGGACGCTTAACCGACTGAGCCACCCAGGTGCCCCCTTTTTTTTTTTTTTAAGATACTTATTTTTGAGAGAAAGAGCATGAGCAGGGGAGGGGCAGAGAGAGGGAGACAGAGAATCCAAAGCAGGCTCTGCATTGTCATCACAGAGCCCAATGCAGAGATGATGACCTGAGCCGAAGTTGGACGCGCCACCCAGGCACCACTGGGTTTATTATTTTGAAAGTGGACTTGAGGACCCGTACCGTAGTGTGCTAACATGGTGGCTGGCGATAGCTGTAACCCCCACACAAATACCCTTCAGGGTCCTCAGTGTGAGAGTGGCCCTGAGATCAGCTTTGAGAATGGATGTGGATGCTGTGTCGTCCCTGTCCTGTGGGCATCTGGGCTGAGGCACCTCCCAGGGCTCCATTTGCTCCACGTGGCTCTCAACTTCCATTCCTTCTCTTGAGGGGAAGGTGAGCCATCGTCTGCGGTGGTTCAGTGCAAGCCTGGTGTCTCCTTGTCGCAGGCTTCCAGGCCTTTGAGATCCAGCTGGTGCTGAGGCAGGCCCTCCCTGACATCTGGACGGTCCTGAGAGACCAGGGGGTGAGTTCACACCTGGGGGTGGGCGGCCTCCGTGGAAGGCTTTCTCTTGCCCTTCCCCCTCTCCTTTTGAGATTGTGGCTACGTCCCGAAGAACCCAGGGTTCAGAGAACTTGTCTCTACTTTTGTCTCAGATAATAGTGAAAAAAGTGAGTAAGCAGCATCGCTGGTATCTTGAGAACACCTCCTGTGATCGAGAGAGCTGTTGGAAGGAGAAGATTCTTCTCTCTGCGAGGGGTTTTTCTGTGTTTTTCCAGATGCTGGTGAAAGCCCAGAAGGTAGGGGAGAAAACCTCTTCTCGGCATCCAGCAGTCTTTTGTATTTCTGACCGTAGAAATACGCTGGGTCCTCTGACAAAAGGCAGCTGCCTTGAGATCGAAGTGGTTTGTTTTCTTGCTGATAACCGGCTTTATGGATCTCACCTGCTTCCCCGAACTGTGATGGGTTAAGCGGGGACAGAGGGTCCGTATAAAACACTGTGGTTCCTGTCCCCATGTCACGACTCGCTGACCTGGAACCGCTTGGGGAACTGCTTCAGTTTAGCCCCTCGGTGTGGACTCTGCCCCACATCCCTCCCCGACGCTGCTTGTCGTGTTTCTGGCATTTGAGCATCGGGGCCACTTTTCATGGCGGGGGTGGGGGGGACACCGGGTGGCAGGACCGCAGCGGGCTCTGAAGCTGCCCCCTTGCGGGAGAGTGTTGACCTGGGAACGTCTGTTTCTAAACCTCCTCTCTGCTGCCTGTTGATTCCTCCAAGTAGCCCTTAGTGGGCCACAACATGATGATGGACTTGCTGCATCTGCACGAGAAGTTCTTCCGGCCGCTCCCAGGTATGGGCACGCCCCCCTTCCAGTCTTCACCTCCGGGGGGAGGGTTTGGGCCACAGTCCCGCCCCAGAGTAGCCCCTCCACGTACCCTTCCCCGGGACCCGCAGGCCTCCAGAGAAGTCTGGCAGATCTGTGCCTGTTCCCGTTTCCCCGAGTGGAAGCCAGGTGGCTTTCCCGCAGAAAGACTCACATTTGGGTTGATACTCCCCTCCCCCCCCTCCAATGGCACTTGTCATTTACCATTGCGTGAAACCTCACAGAATCAGAAATGTGAGCAGGAGAGAAGCTGCCGTCGATCTCAGTTACGATCCTAACACTTTGACTTTTTTCCCTCTGGGACTTCACACATATTTGATCACACTACGTATTTGACTTCATGTTTGGCTTTTTTCCCCACTTACCCGAAGCATTTATGCCGTTAACCTAACGTCATTCCAATGGCTGTATGGCCTTGACTTGCGGCTGTGCCATCCTTTTCCGTGACTGATGCCCTCATTGGATGTACGACAGTGTAACGTGTCTGTTGAAAGCTGTGACTGGAGAGACCTGCTAGCGCCACCCCCCCCCCCCCCCCAGTGCGTGTTCGCTCCAGCAACATGCTTTCTCGGTTTCCCTGCCTATAAGATGTGGGTAACAATAGTACTGACACCCTAGTACTGGGGGGTTAAATAGCGCACGTTATCTAGATTAGAAGGGTGGGAGGGTTCTAAGGTTCCCCCGGAAATGATAAAGCACCTCAGTTTGAGCACAGAGGATTGAGAGAGGAGTAGGGGTAAAATTAATAAGCACTGACCAGAAAAACAAAGACGACAAAACAGAATTGCTGGGAGAACAGAAGCTGGGTGAGAAAGGAGAGATTGGAGACCACAGCCTGGACCCTGTGAAAGTGGGAGGGGGGAGTGGGCAGGGCCAGGGATGAGACTCTCACCTGGTGGGCAGTCAGGTGGCTGTTACAACACTGGGGAAGTTCCAGCAGCACAGTGTCTTTTTTTTTTTTTTTCAATGTTTGTTTATTTTTGAGAGAGACACAACGCGAGCAGGGGAGGGTCAGAGAGAGGGAGACACAGAATCTGAAGCAGGCTCCAGGCTCTGAGTTTGCTGTCAGCACAGAGCCCGATGCGGGGCTCGAACCCCATGAACGATGAGATCATGACCAGACGCTTAACTGACTGAACCACCCAGGCGCCCCTCGTCTTTTGAGAGACCTGGGCACCAACACCCAGGGAAAGAATGGAAAGTGCTTGCCTGGGGAGCGGGAAGAGGAGAGCGGGCTTGGCTTTGGTTTATTTTTGCAATAAATCTCTTTAAATTCTATACAGAGTTATATTTTGATAAATGTACCAATTGATAGCTTGATTTTCTTTTTTCCTTTTTTTTTTTTTTTTATTTCTAGGAGAGAGAGACAGAATGAGCAGGGGAGGGTCAGAGAGAGAGGGAGTCACAGACTGAAACAGGCTCCAGGCTCTGAGCTGTCAGTCAGCTCAGAGTCCGACACGGGGCTTGAACCCACGAACCGCGAGATCATGACCTAAGCGAAAGTCGGACGCTTAACCGACTAAGCCACCCAGGTGCCCCTCTTTTTTCCTTTTTGAAGAAAATCTGGGCATTTAAAATTTTTAGTTGATTTTTTTTCTCAGATTTTCTCTGAACAGCCCCTTACAGACGACCATTTCATACCCGCTTTTCAATAACATTTCTTTTTCCCTGTGTCCACTGGCTAGAACTTTGCAAACTACATTAACTAATATCGACAGTAGACCATATCCTGAATTTAATGGAAAACCATCTGGCTTTCACCACCATGAAAGGTGGTGGCAGGTTGGTTTGAGATTTACAAATCCTCCGTGATTAGGAGGAAGGATATTTTAATTCCAGTTTTGTCCTGTTTTGCTTGCCTTGTTTGTTAATTAGCATTGGCGACAAGCTAGGTTGGAGAATCTTCCTTCCCATTTTTAATCTACAAACTCCCTTCTATCTGGTGTTTTTGCCTCAGAAAGCTATGATCAATTTAAGCTGAATATCCACAACCTATTTCCTGTTCTCATTGACACCAAGAATGTGACGAAGGACATCTGGAAGGTAATGAATGGGTTTGCTTTGTCCCGGTCACACTTTACTTCTCTTTCAAGTATGTTTACTCAGAGCGTGCGCTCGTCAGAGTGCAAGCCGGAAAGCAAAGCGCAGAGAGAGCGGGAGAGACAGAATCCCAAGTAGGCTCCGCACTGTCAGCACACAGCCCAACGCGGGGCTTGAACCCACAAACTGAGATCATGAGCTCAGCCAAAGTCAGACCCTTAACTGACTGAGCCACGCAGGTGCCCCCACTCTGTCTTTTTCTTGAATGGTTCCTTGAACCTTTCTCTCCTGTTTTACAACCAGTATTGGCTTCCTTTGTGTAGCATCGGATTATCCTCTTCGCTTATGAGTTTTTTCCTTCCCTCATTCAAGTTCCCATATTTTGACGGAGTTGTATGTAGCTTGTCTGATCTGAGGCACGCCACAGAACAGTCTGTTCTAGAGCTTGATCTATGCATGATGAGTATCAGCAGCCTGCTCAACAGGGTGGGGGAGGCTCTGGGAAATGTTAACCATCTGTGCTGAGCAGTAAGGTCCTGGGTTCCCACCCTGGGCATATCACCATCACCTGGGAAGCCAAATCCCCACATCCGGGCCCCACCACCAGCATCCTATGGTTTAGAGGGCTGGGGGCAGGGTGGTGTGTCCAGAGCTCCCAGGCGGCTTCTGTCGTGCAGTCTGGGTATGAGTTGCACATGGAGAAGGGAGGCACCCCACTGGCCTAAATGTTGCCTAGAACTTAAACTGAGGGGCAGAGCAAGGGGAGTCAGGTCAGCACTTTAAAGCCCGAGGCCGGTCACCTAACTAGTCCGTGGGGGAGCTACAAAAAAGGCGCTGGGTTACTTGGCACCCCTTTGCCCAGAGCCGCGTTTGTCATTTGTACCTCCCTGGTTTCTAGCTCTTTCACACGTGTCTCCCTGTGACAGCCCTGGGTGAAGCAGGAAGGGTGTGGGCTTACTGGAGGGGACCCGTATGTTCTCCTTGCCACATAAGCAGAGCGGAGCTTGGGGTGACCTGGGATTGCCCAAGGCTCTCTGGTTCTTAGAGTGCCCGGTGTCCACATGTGTGTCCTTGGCCATGGTCTAGTGGCTTGGAGGCGTACGTTTATAGAATCCCTGAAACCCGTGCCTTTGTAGGAAGGTGGTGGGAGTTATTGCAGTTTTTCTAGCCTAGGTTATAGGGTACCTTCTAGAAAATCCAAGGATGCTAGGGCCCTAATCAAGGGATGAAGACCCTTCTGTTTGAATAGAAAGAGGGGTTTATGGGAATTACTTTCCAGGTCCTTTCCATGGCCCTTTCCAAGGGTAGTCCCCAGATGGATAACAAAAGCACAAGTTTTATTCTCCCTGACTTGTTTTCCATAATTCTAGGAACTGAATTTCCCAAGGGTTTCAAATCTTTCGGAAGTCTATGAAGTCCTAAATAGGTAAGGAGGGCATTTTTTGTTTGTTTTGTTTTGTAGCTGTTCATAGAGCAGGGGATACTTGATGGGGGCGGGGGGGATTTTACTCCCCAGGACACATCTTTTTAGTTGTTACAACAGGGGGAGGGGGAGGTTGTACTGGCATCTGGCGGGTAGACGTGGGGATGTGCCGGACCACCCCCCACGGCAAAGAACTCCCCAGGCCCACGTGCTCCTGGGGCTGAGGCTGAGCCCTGTCTAGAGGGGCAGGAAGCAGGTAAAATACCTGCGGCTGTTGAAGTGTGTGGTGGTTTCTGGTGGCCAGGGTTTAACTTGTTTCCATCTCTTTCCAAATGGAGTGAGAAGCCCCAGCAGAACAGGCTTTTCCTTCCTTCCTCACCCTGATGCCCTGACGTTTCTGGGGGGCCTGCAGCGGTGCGGGTGGGCGCGCCCCCGACACTGGAGAGAGTGAATGGCCAGGCCCGACCTGCAGCCGCGGTGGCTCCCACTTCCCCTCACAGCCCTGACCCCTGTGGCCTGGGAGCCTGCTGGGGGGACGCACCAGCGTGGGGGGGCTGCTCTGCTTCCCCCTTGGAGGTCTACGCTCCGATCTGCCCTTCTCTGCATTCCCAGGATCACCGCCTTTGCCCCAGTCTTTTCTTTCATGTTTATTTTCTTTTTAAAAAAAATTTTTAACGTTTATTTTTGAGAGTGAGAGAGACAGAGCACGATCAAGGGAGGGGCAGAGAGAGAGGGAGACACCATCTGAAGCAGGCTGCAAGCTCTGAGCTGTCAGCACAGAGCCTGGTGCAGGGCTTGAACCCACAAACCGTGAGATCATGACCTGAGATGAAGCCCAGCACTTAACTGACTGAGCCACCCGGGTGCCCCCCAGTCTTTATTTTTTGTTCCAAGGATGGTGGCAACCCTGTGGGAACCCCATGGGAACCCCNGTCTGTTGAAAGCTGTGACTGGAGAGACCTGCTAGGGCCCCCCCCCCCCCCCCCCCGCAGTGCGTGTTCGCTCCAGCAACATGCTTTCTCGGTTTCCCTGCCTATAAGATGTGGGTAACAATAGTACTGACACCCTAGTACTGGGGGGTTAAATAGCGCACGTTATCTAGATTAGAAGGGTGGGAGGGTTCTAAGGTTCCCCCGGAAATGATAAAGCACCTCAGTTTGAGCACAGAGGATTGAGAGAGGAGTAGGGGTAAAATTAATAAGCACTGACCAGAAAAACAAAGACGACAAAACAGAATTGCTGGGAGAACAGAAGCTGGGTGAGAAAGGAGAGATTGGAGACCACAGCCTGGACCCTGTGAAAGTGGGAGGGGGGAGTGGGCAGGGCCAGGGATGAGACTCTCACCTGGTGGGCAGTCAGGTGGCTGTTACAACACTGGGGAAGTTCCAGCAGCACAGTGTCTTTTTTTTTTTTTTTCAATGTTTGTTTATTTTTGAGAGAGACACAACGCGAGCAGGGGAGGGTCAGAGAGAGGGAGACACAGAATCTGAAGCAGGCTCCAGGCTCTGAGTTTGCTGTCAGCACAGAGCCCGATGCGGGGCTCGAACCCCATGAACGATGAGATCATGACCAGACGCTTAACTGACTGAACCACCCAGGCGCCCCTCGTCTTTTGAGAGACCTGGGCACCAACACCCAGGGAAAGAATGGAAAGTGCTTGCCTGGGGAGCGGGAAGAGGAGAGCGGGCTTGGCTTTGGTTTATTTTTGCAATAAATCTCTTTAAATTCTATACAGAGTTATATTTTGATAAATGTACCAATTGATAGCTTGATTTTCTTTTTTCCTTTTTTTTTTTTTTTTATTTCTAGGAGAGAGAGACAGAATGAGCAGGGGAGGGTCAGAGAGAGAGGGAGTCACAGACTGAAACAGGCTCCAGGCTCTGAGCTGTCAGTCAGCTCAGAGTCCGACACGGGGCTTGAACCCACGAACCGCGAGATCATGACCTAAGCGAAAGTCGGACGCTTAACCGACTAAGCCACCCAGGTGCCCCTCTTTTTTCCTTTTTGAAGAAAATCTGGGCATTTAAAATTTTTAGTTGATTTTTTTTCTCAGATTTTCTCTGAACAGCCCCTTACAGACGACCATTTCATACCCGCTTTTCAATAACATTTCTTTTTCCCTGTGTCCACTGGCTAGAACTTTGCAAACTACATTAACTAATATCGACAGTAGACCATATCCTGAATTTAATGGAAAACCATCTGGCTTTCACCACCATGAAAGGTGGTGGCAGGTTGGTTTGAGATTTACAAATCCTCCGTGATTAGGAGGAAGGATATTTTAATTCCAGTTTTGTCCTGTTTTGCTTGCCTTGTTTGTTAATTAGCATTGGCGACAAGCTAGGTTGGAGAATCTTCCTTCCCATTTTTAATCTACAAACTCCCTTCTATCTGGTGTTTTTGCCTCAGAAAGCTATGATCAATTTAAGCTGAATATCCACAACCTATTTCCTGTTCTCATTGACACCAAGAATGTGACGAAGGACATCTGGAAGGTAATGAATGGGTTTGCTTTGTCCCGGTCACACTTTACTTCTCTTTCAAGTATGTTTACTCAGAGCGTGCGCTCGTCAGAGTGCAAGCCGGAAAGCAAAGCGCAGAGAGAGCGGGAGAGACAGAATCCCAAGTAGGCTCCGCACTGTCAGCACACAGCCCAACGCGGGGCTTGAACCCACAAACTGAGATCATGAGCTCAGCCAAAGTCAGACCCTTAACTGACTGAGCCACGCAGGTGCCCCCACTCTGTCTTTTTCTTGAATGGTTCCTTGAACCTTTCTCTCCTGTTTTACAACCAGTATTGGCTTCCTTTGTGTAGCATCGGATTATCCTCTTCGCTTATGAGTTTTTTCCTTCCCTCATTCAAGTTCCCATATTTTGACGGAGTTGTATGTAGCTTGTCTGATCTGAGGCACGCCACAGAACAGTCTGTTCTAGAGCTTGATCTATGCATGATGAGTATCAGCAGCCTGCTCAACAGGGTGGGGGAGGCTCTGGGAAATGTTAACCATCTGTGCTGAGCAGTAAGGTCCTGGGTTCCCACCCTGGGCATATCACCATCACCTGGGAAGCCAAATCCCCACATCCGGGCCCCACCACCAGCATCCTATGGTTTAGAGGGCTGGGGGCAGGGTGGTGTGTCCAGAGCTCCCAGGCGGCTTCTGTCGTGCAGTCTGGGTATGAGTTGCACATGGAGAAGGGAGGCACCCCACTGGCCTAAATGTTGCCTAGAACTTAAACTGAGGGGCAGAGCAAGGGGAGTCAGGTCAGCACTTTAAAGCCCGAGGCCGGTCACCTAACTAGTCCGTGGGGGAGCTACAAAAAAGGCGCTGGGTTACTTGGCACCCCTTTGCCCAGAGCCGCGTTTGTCATTTGTACCTCCCTGGTTTCTAGCTCTTTCACACGTGTCTCCCTGTGACAGCCCTGGGTGAAGCAGGAAGGGTGTGGGCTTACTGGAGGGGACCCGTATGTTCTCCTTGCCACATAAGCAGAGCGGAGCTTGGGGTGACCTGGGATTGCCCAAGGCTCTCTGGTTCTTAGAGTGCCCGGTGTCCACATGTGTGTCCTTGGCCATGGTCTAGTGGCTTGGAGGCGTACGTTTATAGAATCCCTGAAACCCGTGCCTTTGTAGGAAGGTGGTGGGAGTTATTGCAGTTTTTCTAGCCTAGGTTATAGGGTACCTTCTAGAAAATCCAAGGATGCTAGGGCCCTAATCAAGGGATGAAGACCCTTCTGTTTGAATAGAAAGAGGGGTTTATGGGAATTACTTTCCAGGTCCTTTCCATGGCCCTTTCCAAGGGTAGTCCCCAGATGGATAACAAAAGCACAAGTTTTATTCTCCCTGACTTGTTTTCCATAATTCTAGGAACTGAATTTCCCAAGGGTTTCAAATCTTTCGGAAGTCTATGAAGTCCTAAATAGGTAAGGAGGGCATTTTTTGTTTGTTTTGTTTTGTAGCTGTTCATAGAGCAGGGGATACTTGATGGGGGCGGGGGGGATTTTACTCCCCAGGACACATCTTTTTAGTTGTTACAACAGGGGGAGGGGGAGGTTGTACTGGCATCTGGCGGGTAGACGTGGGGATGTGCCGGACCACCCCCCACGGCAAAGAACTCCCCAGGCCCACGTGCTCCTGGGGCTGAGGCTGAGCCCTGTCTAGAGGGGCAGGAAGCAGGTAAAATACCTGCGGCTGTTGAAGTGTGTGGTGGTTTCTGGTGGCCAGGGTTTAACTTGTTTCCATCTCTTTCCAAATGGAGTGAGAAGCCCCAGCAGAACAGGCTTTTCCTTCCTTCCTCACCCTGATGCCCTGACGTTTCTGGGGGGCCTGCAGCGGTGCGGGTGGGCGCGCCCCCGACACTGGAGAGAGTGAATGGCCAGGCCCGACCTGCAGCCGCGGTGGCTCCCACTTCCCCTCACAGCCCTGACCCCTGTGGCCTGGGAGCCTGCTGGGGGGACGCACCAGCGTGGGGGGGCTGCTCTGCTTCCCCCTTGGAGGTCTACGCTCCGATCTGCCCTTCTCTGCATTCCCAGGATCACCGCCTTTGCCCCAGTCTTTTCTTTCATGTTTATTTTCTTTTTAAAAAAAATTTTTAACGTTTATTTTTGAGAGTGAGAGAGACAGAGCACGATCAAGGGAGGGGCAGAGAGAGAGGGAGACACCATCTGAAGCAGGCTGCAAGCTCTGAGCTGTCAGCACAGAGCCTGGTGCAGGGCTTGAACCCACAAACCGTGAGATCATGACCTGAGATGAAGCCCAGCACTTAACTGACTGAGCCACCCGGGTGCCCCCCAGTCTTTATTTTTTGTTCCAAGGATGGTGGCAACCCTGTGGGAACCCCATGGGAACCCCATGGGAACCCCGTGGCCTGTCCTACTTCATTTCCCCCTGCTGTTCAAGTGATCTTCTAGAATGTGAACTTGACTGGGCCATGTTTCTCCTCTGCCTTCCTGATGTTCCTCCAGCACCTCTGCCCCCCTGCCCCCCTGCCCCCCTGCCGACACATGAGCTCTTTCACTGGCCCCTGCCTTTCCCTCAGGGGTTCCAGCCACACACACAGGTCAGGCCTCGCTCCCTTTCCCTCACTGCCTTTGTGCCACCTCTGTGTGCGAGATGCCAGACGCCTCCCCATCCCTTCAGCCAAGCGAGTTCCTGTGACTCGGGACTCCTGGAGTGCCGCCTCCTTCAGGAAGCCTTCCGTCCCTCCTGCCCGTGGTCTCCGTAGGCTCCAGTGCCCTGTTGGTGCCTCGGGCGCTGAAGGAACAGGACCAGCTCTGTCCATGTCCTTGGGCTGCGGGCTGCACGCTTCCTGCCCAGAGCCAGTGTCGACGTTACCCAGTTCCCCGGCCCAGGCTAAGCGTGTGGACGATGCTCGGAGCCACCTGGCGGCGGCCTCCCGCTCTGCTTCTTCAGCCCTGCTGCCTGCTTCCTGAGACCCTCTCCGCCCATTCCTGGATCTGTGCCTTGTTCCTTTAAAGAAGACACCCCAGTCTTGAGGACACTTTTATTTGTATTAATTTAAGATGGTGAGGAGAGACCAAGAAGGGCTGATTTTCAGTGGCTGCTTTTTAAAATCTTTTTTAATGTTTACTTTTGAGAGGGGGACACCGAACCTGAAGCAGGCTCTAGGCTCTGAACTGTCAGCATAGAGCCCAGTGTGGGGCTCGAATCCATGAGCTGTGGGATCATGACCTGAGCTGAAAGCGAGTGCCTAACTGACTGAGCCACCCAGGTGCCCCTCAGTGACTGTGCTTTATGCTGTTTTTCTTCTGTACTAGTGACTTGAATCCTACCAAGAATTCTGGGCCAGTGATTATTCACGCAAGCAAGTGCGAAAAATACGGTATGTTCCTGTGAGCCAGAGCCGCCCCACAGTCGGCCGAGGAGTGAGGTGCCGGCGCTACGCCCTGGTCTCCCCGTGGGCCGGTGTGTGGGAGGGTCACACGGGGTGCTTCATCATTTTCCTGTGTGTGCTCCATGTGACCCACCCCCCAGAAGGCTTCACGACCCCCCGGGGGCATCTTCTCCCCTTTGACGTGTGCCTAACCTATGGGGCAGCTCTTGGCCTCCGCTTCCTGCTGTGGGGGGACCCAGGGAGACGGTGGGTGTGGTGGGGAGAAGGGCACGCCCCTCTCTGGTTGGTGGTGGTATGAGTGAGTGTGGCCCCCATGGTGTGGAGCCGGGTGGGGAAGAGGCCCCTTGTCCAGGCTGTGAACTGACCGCCGCCCAACTCTCGCCTGCCTCTGGAACACGGCTTCAGCTGAGACCAAGTACCCACACGAGGCTGCGTACGACGCTTTCCTCTGTGGCTCAGGTGAGAGTTGCTGTCGTTTCACATGGGGGCGGCTCATGCTTTCTTTGGGATGATCCCCCCACCATCCCGGGGCTCTCCATTCGTTTCCAGGTGGGTTGCATGTAACAAAGCACGACTTTGTATGCTTTGATACGGGGAGCCGGTTGAGCTTGGACGTCTGTTAGATCTCTAGCATTTTCTCCCCAGTTCTTTTGAAAGTGGCACATCTGCTCCTGTGGAGAGTACGTGGGTGAGTGCTCCTTCCCTCCTGTTACGGGGACAGGGTTCGCTGTGAGCTTAGAGCGCCAGGGCCCCGCGGCTCTCCCACAGACGGTGCACGTGGCACGTTGTGTAAACCCAGTCCCTGACGGGGATGCAGCCTTCCTCCCCAGGGTGGCCTTTCCGGCTGGTCCTGGGCCCTTGTCCTGCCGCTGGGAAGAGTCACGTGCCGGGAGGCCGCGGCAGTAAGGTCTGCTGTGGGTCCTGACCCCTGCCTCTGGGCCTCCTGGTGTGGTTCCCTGCCTGTTCCTCGTCACCACGTCTGTCACAGTGAGGTAGGAGGGCTAAGTGTTCAGGCCGATAAGGGACACCTCCTTGGGGTCCAGGCAGTCAGGCTGGGGAGAAGGGGAGTGACTCGGAATCGGGCATTTAGGAAAGAGTTCCTAAAACCCCAAAGTGGAATGCGTTTCCCCGCGGCAACACCATCCCTGATGCTTCCAGCCTCGGCTCGTAGGCGCTGAGGCCACATGTGCAGTACGGGTTCTGTAGCACCGTCTGGGGTGTCTGTCTGTCAGGTAGGATTTGGGCCAGGTGACAGAGCTCATCAGAACTGTGACCGGGTCCCTGAGGCTGACGTGGAAACCTTTCCGGACTAGTGAAACTAATAACTTTGGACTAATCTATTAACCTTGGTCCTTATGTTTGTCCGTCTTAGTAGTGGACATTATGCCTGGAAATCCTCCAGGACCTATTGATGCGAGGCTTCTACCTTAAGTGAGAAGTCTGCCCCCTCTTGTTGTTCCTGGTGCTCTGACAGCATCTAAGCGCTCACCGGGAGGTCCCCACGTGCCAGATGGCAAAGGCCGCTAACAGGAATGGCAGAAAATCTCCTCTGTCCTTCTCCCCATCTTCTAGAACTTTTCTGGTCCAGACTACCCCAGTGTCTGACCTCCCACCCTCCTCCTCAGTGTCCAGAGGCGGCACCTGAGTGCCTTACATCCTTTCATTTGATCTACTCCTCGTGACCTCAAAAACCCTCCCAGGTCTAGGGAGGCTCTGCGGCTGCCCGGGCCTGCCTGGCTCCGAGGCCTGCGCTCTCATGGACCTGTGCTCCGGTGTCTGGGAGTGTCTGGACAGAGGCAGGGTGCGGTGGGCTAGGGACGGCCGTTTGGAATCATGGCTGATGGTCCCCTCACGGGACAATAAAGTGGACCTGGTGTCAGCGGCCTCTCACGAATTCTGAGCCCATTGCTAACGTCTGTCAAGGGGTCTTCACCAAAGTGGAGGTTCTGCTCTGGCCTGAGCCCGGAGGGAGGGCTGCGAGATTGGTCGGCGGGGGGGGGGGGGGGGGGGGGGGGGGGGGGCGCGGACTAGGAGGGAGGAAGGTCCGAGGCAGCGCCCTGCCCTGTTGTCACCAGACCCTTAGCTGTGGCCCAGGACCTGTGCGCGACGGCTGGCGTGCCTGAGTGCCCTGGGCTTTTCTCTGTCCCCGTAGAGCGGGCTCCCTGCCTGAGCCGTCCTTCCCTCTGTACCTCGATGTGCTGGCCCCCTACGTGAACCAGGTGAATCTTATCCGAGCCGGGGTCCCTAAGATTGTGAGTAGCTTTTGTTTCGCCCCTTCCCTACTCAGAGCCGTGTGCGGGGAGCAGCCTGGTTGTCGGGGATCCCTCAGAGTGGGGTGCTCCTGCCCTGCTAGGCTCGTTCTCCTGTGTCTCCTGCCCAAACCCGACGTGGACGCGCTCGTTCCTTCCTTCCCCCTCCCAGCCCGGACAGAGCCCTTCCCAGCCTCTCTCAGGATCTTCAAACCAGGTAGTTTGCCAGTAGGAATGGCAGAAAACCTCCTCCGTTCTTCTCCCCGTCTTCTAGAACTTTTCTGGTCCCGACTACCCCAGTATCCGGCCTCCCATCCTCCTCCTCAGCGTCCGGAGGTGGCCTGGGGTCAGCGAGCAGCAAGTCTATCGTGAGTTTCAGAATCTCTGCAAGTTTGACGTCCGGCGACTCTCACGGAGCCAGTTTCTGCTCTTGACCAATAAGTTCAAGGAGTAGGTGCCTCGGTTCTCGCCCGCCCTCCCAGCCCGCAGCTGCCCGGTCCCAGAGGAGCAGGTCTGACACTTGCACGCCTGATCAACCCGTCTTTTGGCAGCGCGCGGAGCATCCTGAGGGAGTACCGGGCCCACCCCACGCTGCAGGTCTCCCTGTACCGCTACTGGAGGCACTCCCCGAACATCAACTGCTTGTTACAGTAAGTGGCCTGGTCTCTGGGCTGGCCTGCGGCCCCCGCTGGCCCTGAGCGGAGCAGGTTCACGGGCTAGCTGGTGTGGTTGTTCAGGAAGCCCGGACAGGGCTTTATTAAATGTCCGCTATGTTGGGCACTGGCGTGGGTTCTAGGCCTTCATCTGCGAGTAAGACAAACCCTTGCCGTCCTGGAAGTCCCACTCCGGGGGGCGGGGGGTAACAAGCAAGTGAACTGCACGATAGATCAGGTGACAGGTGTCTGTTAAAAACCAGAGCAGCTCAGGAGGTGGGAGTGGGGGCCAGAGAGGGGCAGATGGGTAAAGGAGAAGGTGGGACCCCATGAAAGACTCCAAGGAGGTGAGGGAACGAGTCAGGCGGAGCACGGGGAATACCTGTCCAGGCAGCGGGCAGAGGCCCTCAGGAGGGGCCCTGAGAAGAGAATGGACGGTCCGTGGGCCCAATCTGGGGGAGGGCTGCGGGCGGCCTGGGGTTTATCGCAGGGGTGGGACGCAGACTGCAGGGGACACGGAGGGCCGGGGAGGAAGTGGGGGAGCCAGGCGGGCACACTGTCGGCTTGGGGCTCGGACTGTATGGTGACCGGGGTGGGGGTGGTGGTGCTGAAGGCGGATCCTGGGCAGACTGGAGCAGGGTCGAGTTTGAATCTGGGTTTTCGGCCTGTGTAACTGAGGGATGAGGCTTCTTTGCGAGGGTCTCGGCTTGCTGGTTGGGAGCCGTGCGTATAGAAAACGGCGTGCTTGAAGCTTGGCTCCCTGGCCGTCTTCCTTCTGCCCGCCAACCTCTGACGTAAACCACCAGCATGGCTGGTCTGTGTGGGTCTCGGAGCCCTTCTAGGCTGACGGCAGAAGCTCCCGCTGGGGAAGTGACGGGAAGATGGGGAGTCTGGTCAGCAGGCAGGGGTCTGCGTGCTGGGCCTCCATGCCCGCCAGTGCGTACGTGGCCGGCCCCGCTGACTGGTGCTCGCTCTGTCTTGCAGAGTGTGCGGCGTGGTGGCCACCTGGGCGCTCCTGGCTCTTGTCCTCGGACGACCTGACCCCTGAGCGTGGCCTGCCGCCTCTGTCCCGCCTCTGCGCCACCCGTCGACCGTGGTCCGTGTGGGGCTCCTGGGGCCTCTGTGGAAAGAGTATCTTTCTGGGCAGACTGATCTATGGGGTCCTTGTGGGGAACTTTGTTTTGAATGTGAAATTCTGTAACTATTCTCGATAATAAAAAAAAATCCTTAGATGTGGAACTTTTTGTGACCTGAACTTTTCATAAATGGGGAGATGTGCCCACCTCTGGGAGCTTAATGAATGTTCTGGAGGGTCTCATGCAGTGACAACCAGCACTGAACGCTGGGTGAACAAAGGGCCATGTTATTTCTGGGAGAGGAATTCTTGGCCAATAGGCTGGTTGGGGTTTAAATCTGGGAAATGGTGTAAGTGTCCATGTGCATTTGTGATGTTTTGATAACATCTTATGGCTTATAAAATGTTGAACATTCACTTCAGAAATAAGACTTACCCGCGGTGGGGGGGGCACCTGGGTGGCCCAGTCAGTTAAGTGTCCAACTCTTGGTTTTGGCTCAGGCCATGATCTCACAGTTCATGGGTTCGAGCCCCGTGTTGGGCTCTGTGCTGACAGTGTGGAGCCTGCTTGGGATTCCCTCCCTCCCAGTCTCTCTGGCCCTCTCTGGCTTGCTCACTTGCTCTCAAAAAAATAAAAAACCAGAAAACCTATCCAGAAACAAAACCTATGCATATCACAGCTGTGTACCCCGAGGGGCCAGGAAGACTCAGGTTATTTTGTTTGCTCTGCAGAGCTCCATACCCACCACACCCACACGGCAGTCAGCTTTACGAGTAGCTATTCTCTCAGAACTTGGCTGGGCTGTTGGTTCAACCTTGAACTTCACTTATGATTCAGCAAAGCCTTTCTAAATGGGGGTGGGAGGGTGCAGTTTTTTTCTCATTATAACAGGTGTGTTAGTGGTGGCAGCCACCCCATGGTGAGTTTGGGAGCTCCCTGTCCTGAGGGATGTGAGTGACCAATGAGGTGCTATCCCTTGGTCGGGGCAGCTCATGGTCAGGCCAGTGAAACTGAGCTCTCCGGCAGCCTGAGGGAAGTTTTACCCCTTCTTCCACGTCCACGAGGCCTCCTAGTGGGACCCCCTCTCCTCCCCCCATCGGATGTCACTTTGCATACGCTGAGGAGAGCTCCCCTTTCTATCATGGGCTTCTGTGGCCCAGTCTAATTAGATGGGGTCCACATTCAGTGCTCCAGCATGAGACTGAGAACAAGCTTAGGTCAGTGTATGGAGTGACCGTTTTGACTTTTGGGGGTTGGAGCAGGGTCTGGGCGCTGGGAGCTGTTCTCTGGGGTGGGGGAGGGGGGCACCCTGTCGTGACTTTACCTCCTACCTGCTCGCAAGTCTCACCGCGCCCCTGCTGCATGCGCCTTCTGTGGGACGTCTGCCGGCGGTGGCGCTCTGCCATGGGACCGTGGGGACGCTGTCGGTGGCGGGGCGGAGGCGGCGAGCTGCTCAGAGTCCCCGACTGCTCAGGTTCTAGCTCCCGGTTCTGGAGTTCTTTCCTCCCTCCCTCTCTTCCTTATTCTGAGAGAAAGAGAGCCAGTAGGGGAGGGGCAGAGAGCGGGGGAGAGAGTCCCAGGCAGGCTCTGAGCTGTCAGCACGGAGCCCGATGTGGGGCTTGAACTCTCAAACCACGTGATCATGACCTGAGCCGAAGTCGGATGCTTCACTGCCTGAGCCGCCCATGCGCCCCACTTGGGGGTTCCTGGGATGCCAGCGGGTGGGCTTTTTGCTGCTGTCTCCTGCTTCCTCCAGCTCTTCGTGCCAAGTTTTCATGTAGTTCTGTCTCCCATCCTGAAATGAAAACTCCAAAGCAAAGTGTAAACCAGCTGCTCTGCCCTCCCCCCTGCCTCTCCCTGGGGCTCTGGACCCTCCTTTCCCTTCAGCAGGGCCTGGGTTGGGGCCAAGCTGGCCGCCTGCCTCCCGCTCATCTGCTCTGCAGAACGTATCCCTCTCCGCCGCCTCCCCTGCGAGGCTTTCGTGGGTCCCGCATATGTATCCCTGAGCCCCTGGCCTTCGTGCTTGCTCCCGTCCCGTCCCGTAGGCCACTTGGGGCACCCCCCTCCCCTCTGCCTGGCTCCTCCCCTTCGCCCCTGAGACTCCCTTCAGCCGGCACCCCCTCTAGGTTCCGGATCTCTGCTGACCGGCTGGCGCCACCGGGGCTCGGGCTTATCCTGCCTGTTGGAACACCGAGCGCCGTGTGCCGGGGCTCCTGGCCTGTCCCCTCACGGGTGGCCGCTCCAGCCTGCAGAACGTGTGCGGCTCTGTGGTGCTCCCTGTGCCTGGAGCCTCTGTGCTACCTGAGGTGGAGTCTGAATTCTTTGGTGCTGTACCCGGAGGCACCTTAAAAACGTGGAGTCTGTGGGCACCTGGGGGCTTGGTCGGTTAAGTGTCTGACTCCTGACTTTGGCTCAGGTCACCATCTGGTTCATGGGTTCAAGCCCCGAGTCAGGTTCTGTGCTGACAATGCAGAGCCTGCTTGGGATTCTCACTCCCCCCTCCCCCTCTGCCTGTCCCTGCTCAGTCTCTCCTCTCTCAAAATAAATAAACTTTAAAAAAAAAAAATAGGGAGTCTTGTTATTCTGCATAACTGACGTGGTTCTGCCTCTGCAAAGAGGAAAACAACACGTGGGAGCCTCACATTGCCCTGGCCGAGGGCCGTCCTGATGACCCTCAGGGTCCTGATCATGTAGATGTGGCTTGACTCCAGTCCTGGCTCTTAGAATGTTTGAATCTTGTTTGTAGTTTAAACACTGAGATTTAAAAAAAAAAAAAAATTTTTTTTATAGTTTATTTCTGAGACAGAGAGAGAACATGATCAGGGGAGAGGCAGAGAGAGAGGGAGACACAGAATCCAAAGCAAGTTCCAGGCTCTGAGCTGTCAGCACAGAGCCTGATGTGGGGCTTGAACCCACAAACCGTGAGATCATAACCTGAGCCAAAGTCGGATGCTTAACTGAGCTGCCCAGGTGCCCCTGGAACACTTTTTGACTAAGGAAAAAGCAAAGCCTGTAACTTTCTAACCATGAAGCATCTGGTGTCATTTTTCTGTAAACTTGTCTGAAAATCCAGTGCAATCTAATTAAAACACTAAGTCCCTTTTGCCACACAAGGCGCCATCTTCACGGGCTCTGGGGTGAGGACATGGGCGTCCCTGGGGCTGTCACCCTGGCCACCACCTTCTCCGGCAGGACAGTCACTAAGGACCCACAGTCCTACTAGGTGAGTGTTAGTGTCCCCACCTGGTGACGATCAAGCAGGCTTTGGTGGACACAGAGCTTGCGGGTGGTGAGCACAGCCTCTGCTGGTGGCCTTGTGCTGTCACTGGGTCTCTTGAACACCACGGTGCCTACGCAGTGTCAGCTGGGGGCCCCGCCCTTGCAGCTGGCGCACACAGGTCTGCATGCGCCCCAACTCCACTGCCTGAGCTCTTACTACCATTTGCCTTCGCCCCTTTACATAGAGAGAAGGATGGGGTCCTGACATTTGGGACAGAGAACACAGGGGGACTTGGGCTCAGCCTGCTTTAGGTTAATTTTTTAAAAAAGTTTTTATGAAGTAATCTGTACCCCTAGTGTGGGGTGGGGCTTGAACTCATGACCCTGAGATCGAGTTGCATGCTCTTCCAGCTGAGCCAGTCGGGCGCCCTAGCCTGTCGTTTACACTCCACCCTGTTCCAGTCTGCTCGCAATGCAGGGTCACAGCGCCCATGCTGCTGCCACCTGGACCCCCTGGCCTGCTCTGTCCTTGCTTCCCCAGGATGGTGGCCCGGCCCCCTAGACGTAGGCCCCAGTGCCTGAGCTCTGACTGCCAGGAGCACGGCCCCAGCTGGGCGTGAGAGTGGCACCAGGAGAAGCAGCATCCTCAGCTCAGCGGGAGCCCCCGGGAGCTGGCTCCCAAGTGAGCTCTGGCTGTTCTATCAAGTGCGTGGACGTTTTTGCCCATGAACTTGTAACGAGGAGTCCCAGGGAGCTGCCCTGCCTGCTGCCCCATCCTCAGCCGTGTGGAGAAGCACTGACGGTTGCTGCCTGTGTGATCCTGGAGAGCCTCACACTCGTGTGCGAAACGTGCTGCCCTGAACTCTATGAAAGCCGGAGTTTATACATTTTTATTTTTTAGTTTTTTAGCTTTTTTTTTTAAAAAAAAAGTTTATTCACTTGAGAGACCGCATGAGCGGAGAAGGGACAGGGAGACATAGGCTCCAGGCTCTGAGCTGTCAGCACAGAGCCCGACGCAGGGCTCGAACCCACGAACCGAGCCAAAGTCGGACGCTTAATTGACTGAGCCACCCAGGCACCCCTATGTGTTTTTAAAAATAAACATGTTGCAGAGAACAGAAGAAAAAGTCACTCATTCTCTCTCTACCTTAACATCATTTTGGACTTGCTTTTTAAAACGCGTGCACACTGTACGAATCTTAGAGTGCGTATTCTTCCATCCACAAGGACTCGCTAAGCACAGAGCACCACTGTCCCAGTCCTGGCTGGGGCCTGCGGCCACGAAAGCACAGAAAGGTGGGCACAAGCTGAAAGGGCGCGGCAGGTAACTCAGGCTGCCTGGCTGCCCAGGTGGGTGCGGCGGGAGCAGAGGGCTGGGAAGTAGGGAAGGGAGCATCTGCTCAGGCCCTGGTGATGCTTTTATCAGGGGACTGAAACCAGGGGATGGGGAGGTCGGGGGGTGGGGGATGGGGAAAGTCTTGAAAGGCTCAGGTGTTATTTCTTTATTTTTTAAGTTTTGATATTAAGTTTATTTTGAGAGAGAGAGAGCACGAGTGAGCGCACACAAGCAGGTGAGGGGCAGAGAGAAGGAGAGGCAGAAGCCTAAGCTGGCTCCACACCATCAGCACAGAGCCTGATGCAGGGGCTCCAGCCCGAGAACTGTGAGATCACAACCTGAGCCGAAGTCAAGAGTTGGACACTTAACGGACGGAGCCACCCAGGCACCCTAGGTTTGTACTTTAACTCCAGCTTAAGTTTTATTTATTTTTATTTTTTAATTTTTTTAATGTTTTTAATGTTCCAGTCTGCTCGCAATGCAGGGTCACAGCGCCCATGCTGCTGCCACCTGGACCCCCTGGCCTGCTCTGTCCAGGGGGACAGAGAGAGAGAGAGAGAGAGAGAGAGAGAGCACAATCATGGGGGAGGGGCAGAGAGGGAGACACAGAATCCGAAGCAGGCTCCAGGCTCCGAGCTGTCAGTGCATTGCCTGACGCGGGGCTTGAACTCTGGAACTGTGAGATTGTGACCTGAGCTGAAGTCAGATGTTTAACTGATGGAGTCACCCAGGCGCTTCTCGGTTTGTGTTCTAATTCCTGCTTAGGTGTGAAGGGGATGGCTTGGGCCGCGTGGGATCGAGGGGCCAGGCTGGCTGGGTTCTGCCACCAGAGCTCTTTCCGGCTGCACAGCCCGGCCCCTCACTTGTTCTGCGCCCCGTGTGCCTCCCGGGCGGCTGTGCTTCCATTTTTGCAGGATGTGATGTGGTTAGTGTATCGTCCAAGGAATGCTTCAGTTTTTTTTTTAATTTTTTAATGTTTTTATTTATTTCTGAGAGAGAGAGATAGTGTGAGCAGGGAAGGGGCAGAGGGAGAGGGAGACATAGAATCTGAAACAGGCTCCAGGCTCTGAGCTGTTGGCACAGAGCCCGACGCGGGGCTCGAACCCACGAACCCTGAGATCATGGCCTGAGCCGAAGTCGGACGCTTAACTGACTGAGCCACCCAGGCGCCCCGGAATGCTTCAGTTTTAAGAGAGGCTTCCAGGGCGAGAAAACCGGGGGACCGTTGCCATGCGGGAGAGGACAGTCCCTCCAGGAGATGCGGGGGCCCCGAGGGACCAGACTGAGCAGCAGACACCCCCGCTCTGGGCGCGTCCTACATTGGCATTGTCTGGGCTTCTGCGCTGGCCCCCAGGGGGATGGCTGCCGGTCACTTCATCCCACCCCACGTGGACTTCGGGCCAGCAGGAAGAGGGGGCTGGAGTCCAGGCAGTGCTCTCCTCCGCCTGCCCTGCACGCTGCATCCCTTGGAGGAAGGGGAACTCGTCTGAAGCCCCAGGGAGCGGCTGAGGCCCTGAGGAGGACTTTCCTGCCACAGAGCTCAGCCCTGGGGCCTGGGGCTGAAGCTCAGCTTGGAAAGTGCTCCCTTCCTGGCTCCAGGAGGATCGCGTGGGGAATCCCGGGAAGGCCACTGGGCAAGGCAGTTCTAGTGTCCCCGCCCTTCTTGGTGAGATGCTATTGGAGAGGCACCGCGCAGTCACACCTCAAGTTATTTCTAAAGGATTTCGAGAAGCTTGGCTATTAAGTTGCAGGCCAGGTGGGGCTCCTTCAGTGTTCCTTAAACACTTCCTGCTTTAGTGACTGTTTACTTATCCGTAGCTCAAGCTTGTGCTAAAGCCCAGGACCTACATTGACATTTGGAAAGAAAATATGAGGAACTTACTTGTTTTCCTTCCTCTTAATGGTTTCATTTTGGAGCACCTGGGTGGCTCAGTTGGTTATGTGTCTAATTATTTTTTTTAATATTTTTATTTCTAGGAGAGAGAGAGAGAGAGAGAGAGAGAGAGAGACAGCGTGAGCAGGGGAGGGTCAGAGAGAGAGGGAGATACAGACTCTGAAATAGGCTCCAGGCTCCGAGCTGGCAGTCAGCACAGAGCCCGACGCGGGGCCCAAACCCACAAACCGCGAGATCATGACCCAAGCGAAAGTCGGACGCTTAACCAACTAAGCCACCCAGGTGCCCCTTATGTGTCTAATTCCTGATGTCAGCTCAGGTCTCGATTCATGCTGAGCACAGAGCCTACTCGGGATTCTCCCCGCCCCCCCCCCCCCCCCCCCCCCCCCCCCCCCCCCCCCCCCCCCCCCCCCCCCCCCCCCCCCCCCCCCCCCGCCCTGCCCTTCCCCTGCTTGCACATGCCTTCTCTCTCAAAATAAATAAGCGTTTAACAAAGTTTCATCATAAAGGTGCCTGGGTGGCTCAGTCGGTGAGCGTTCGACCTTGGCTCAGGTCATGACCTCACAGTTTGTGAGTCTGAGCCCCACGTCGGGCTCTGTGCTGACAGCTCGGAGCCTGGAGTGTGTTTCAGATTCTGCATCTCCCTCTGCCTCTCTCCTGCTCTGTCTCTCTCTTTCTCTCTCTCTGTCTCTCTCAAAAATGAACGTTAAAAAAATAAAAAGTTCCGCTTTATAATGTGCATATTGGTACGTGCAGCACACTAACTGATCGGGGGATGTGCACATCTGGGTTAATGCTCAGCCCTTTAGTGATAAGAGTAAACCTCATTTGGAGATGGATCACTTCCTTGCTTTCAACGTCGGTGTTGAGTTTGGCAAGGGTGGGAAAAGCCTTGGGAAGCTGGCCCGAAGGGAGAGCCCTGCCCGGACCTACAGGCAGGACGTTTGAGGATGCTGATGACGGATGCTTCTGGAAGGGGGTCCCCATTCCCAGTACATTCTGGGTGGAGCGCAGGAGGCTTTACCCTCTGGCAGGTGGAAGGGCACACACTCCATGGGGGAGTCCTTCTCTCCCCCCTGATAACGGGGGTTCAGGACCTTCTGCGGCATGAAGCTCAGTGGGCACAATAATCGCGTTTGGTCAGGGCAGTTGGGTGGGAGAGAGCTGGAGCCTGCCAGTGGGCAGATTTCAAACACCACGAAATGTCATTCCAAGTGCTTGTTATTTAAGCGTTCAGTCACTTGCGTCTGGGGACCGAATCCAAGAGGGTCCTGGGACCTGGGACCTTCGATTCCATGAAGACGCATGCTTCCAGCCGTGGTTGGGGCCCACAGCCCACGAGTCACACTGTGGTCTGGGGGCCGGGCTGAGAGCCCCCACAGAGCGTTCCCTGGGTGTCCCACGGGTTGTAAATCCAGGCACACACGGGCTCAGGCGTGCGTCAACTTTATGTCCGGAACTCCACGAATCCCTTGCTGCAAACTCCCATTCTGCCCAGTGCGGAAGGGGAACTCACCACAGTAGCAGGTAAAGTCTGACGCCCTGGGGGCTGTCTCCCTGTGTCTCCCCTTCCTCACCCCTCCCTTCGATCCCCAGCTCTGCGTGGTGGGGACGCAAACAGCATCCGGCCTGTGTGCCCGCCTGTCATCTGCAGCCGCAGCCCCTAGCTTGATGGCGGTTTCTGCAGAGCCGGGTGCTCTCTGTGGGCGCCCCTTCACAGGACCACCTCTGGGATTGGGCACGATGGCTTCCTGGACTTTGCTGCCCGGCCCGCCTGCGCCCTCGCCCCCAGCCGCTGTGCCGGCGGCTTTCTCTGCTCCGCTGCTGTCCGCCCTCCAGTCTGGGTTCCTCCCTTGTTCTCATGATGCTTCTGGTAGCTACGTCGTTCACGCTGAGCCCTACGGGGACAGACACGCTTCATTCCCCCACCTTGCCGCCGTCACAATCCACGCCTGTGCTGTTCCAACTCAGACTGGCCAGAGCCCCTTCCGGTCCTTTGGACTCTATGCTGCTGCTAGGGACAATTTCTAAGTACCATCCTTAGAAAGTTTCTTCCTCACTTCACTGGTTTCCGCTCAAGGTCACGTCCACAGGGAGCCCCCCACCCCACAACGTGTAGTACAACTCTTCCACCCAACTGATCCTTCTCTTGTGCTTTGCTTTTACTTGTAGCTCGAATTAGCACCTTACCCGCAGTTCATTTTTTATCGCTTTTCCTTCCACCAGAACATCAGCTCTGCGAAGTCAAGGTCTTTGTCTCACTTACTGCGGTGTCCCTAGTGCCTGGCATGAGGGGCTTGGTGGATATTTGTTTACTGATGAATCAAACTGCAGGCCTGGCCACCTCGTGGATGTCCCCTCTGTCCTGTGGCACGTGTGGTTGCCAAGAGTAGAGGTGGTGGTGGGGGGGGTGTCTTCTTTTTTTTCTACACCATGAAAGGGCAAGAGAGCCTTTGGCTGCCAGGACAGAAAAAAGGGTCACAGACTAAAAAGAGAAATATCCGCCCATATTATTTTATCAGAAACTAGGACTGTGATTAGTAGGTTGTTGAACACTGTCAGGAAGAATGACTTTAAATTCACTTAAAACCAACATGATTTTTTTTAAGTTTATTTATTTTGAGAGAGAGAGTATTCAGGGAAGGGACAGAGAGAAAGGAAGAAAGAATCCCAAGCTGACAGCACAGAGCCTGACGTGGGACTCAATCCCACAACCTGCAAGACCATGACTTGACCCGAAACCAAGAGTCAGGCACTTAACCGACTGAGCCCCTCAGGTACCCCCAAGATGATTTTTTTTAAACCAAGATGATTTTTACTTTGCCAGATAATTTGTCTGAATTTAATTGGCCTATGTTTAGTAAGTATGGTCAGCAAGTGAACCAGTATATATACTTAGAGGTTCACTTCCCAACCTGTCTGTATGAGTGGGTTGTTTCTCATGGATCCATTAAGATTTTTCCAGGGGCTCCTGGGGGGCTCAGTCGGTTAAGTGTCTGACTTCGGCTCAGGTCATGATCTCACAATTCGTGGGTTCAAGCCCCACGTTGGGCTCTGTGCTGACAGCTCAGAGCCTGAAGCCTGTTTCAGATTCTGTGTCTCCCTCTCTCTCTGACCATCTCCTGCTCATGCTGTCTCTATTTCTCTCTCAAAAAATAAATAAAACAATAAAGAAAAGATTTTTCTGGAAAAGTGATGTGCACTTGCTTGCTTTGTTCTAAAAGTCTTCCATGTCAAAATCTCCTGAGAGGCACTCTGCCACACAGCTTTGCTGCTCAATTGTTTTTCTGTTCACGTGCTAGGGAGGATCTAGAATAGTTTTTAAAAAAAATTTTTTTTTAATGTTTTATTTATTTCTAGGAGAGAGAGAGACAGCATGATCAGGGAAGGGTCAGAGAGAGAGGGAGTCACAGACTGAAACAGGCTCCAGGCTCTGAGCTGGCAGCCAGCACAGAGCCCGACGCGGGGCTCGAACCCACGAACCGCGAGATCATGACCTAAGCGAAAGCCGGACGCTTAACCGACTAAGCCACCCAGGCGCCCCTAGAATAGTTTTTTTAAAAAAATACAATTTATTGTCAAATTGGCCTCCATACAGCACCCAGTGCTCATCCCAACAAGTGTCCTCAATGCCCGTCAGCAACTTTCCCCTCTCTCCCACCCTCTATCAACCCTCAGTTTGTTCTCAGTATTTAAGAGTCTCTTATGGTTTGCCTCCCTCCTCTCTGTTTGTAACTATTTTTCCCCCTTCCCCTCCCCCATGGTCCTCTGTTAAGTTTCTCAAGATCCACATAAGTGAAAACATATGATATCTGTCTTTCTCTGACTTATTTCACTTAGCATAATACTCTCCAGTTCCATCCACGTTGCTGCAAATGGCATGATTTCATTCTTCATTGCCAAGTAGTATTCCATTGTATATATAAACCATATCTTCTTTATCCATTCGTCAATTGATGGACATTTAGGCTTTTCCCATAATTTGACTATTGTTGAAAGTGCTGCTATGAACATTGAGGTTCATGTGCCCCTATGCATCATCACTCCTGTATCCTGTGGGTAAATTCCTAGCAGTGCTATTGCTGGGTCATAGGGGAGTTCTAGTGTTAATTTTTTGAGGAACCTCCACACTGTTTTCCAGAGGGGCTGCACCAGTTTGTATTTCCACAAACAGTGCAAAAGTGTTCCCATTTCTCCATAAACTCGCCGGCATCTAGAGTCTCCTGATTTGTTCATTTAAGCCACTCTGACTGGCGTGTGGTGGTATCTCAGTGTGGCTCTGATTTGTATTTCCCTGATGATGAGTGACATTGAGCATCATTTCATGTGTCTGTTGTCCATCTGGATGTCTTCTTTGGAAAAGTGTCCGTTCATGTGTTCTGCCCATTTCTTCACTGGGTTATTTGTTTTTTAGGTGTGGAGTTTGGTGAGTCCTTTATAGATTTTGGATACTAGCCCTTTATCCTATGTCATTTGCAAATATCTTTTCCCATTCTGTTGGTTGCCTTTTAGTTTTGTTGATTGTTTCCTTTGCCTTGCAGAAGCTTTTTATCTTGATGAGGTCCCAATAGTTCATTTTTGGTTATGATTCCCTTGCCTTTGGAGATGTGTCAAGCAAGAAATTGCTGCAGCTGAGGCCAAAGAGATTGTTTCCTGCTTTCTCCTCTAGGGTTTTGATGGTTTCCTGTCTCCCATTTAGGTCTTTCATCCATTTTGAGTTTGTTTTTGTGTCTGGTGTAAGAAAGTGGTCCGGTTTCATTCTTCTGCATGTTGCTGTCCAGTTCTCCCCGCACCATTTGCTGAAGAGACTGCCTTTTTTCCATTTGGTACTCTTTCCTGCTTTGTCAAAGATGAGTTGGCTAAACATTTGTGGGCCCAATTCTGAGTTCTCTATTCTATTCCATTGGCCTATGTGTCTGTTTTTGTGTTAGTACCATACTGTCGTGATGATGACAGCTTTGTAGTAGAGGCTAAAGTCTGGGATGGTGATGCCTCCCGTTTTGGTTTTCTTCTTCAGTATTACTTTGGCTATTCGGGGTCTTTTGTGGCTCTGTACAAATTGTAGGATTGTTTGCTAGAACAGTTTTCTAAGTAAAACTCTACCTGAGCCTGCAAGCAGGGACCTCCCTCCACAGATGGAGCAGTCATTTTTTGAGTTTCGAGTCTGAATCTCGGTTTGCATCCTAAATTCCCACAAAGAGTCCTTAGTCCTGTCATCTGACCAGTCCGTTTTGAAGCCCGTGTGTCCGTCTTTAACCAGTGGATCTGCCCATTCCATCCCTGCCTTTCCAGGCGGTTCCCTTCTGGCTGCTCCCTGATCGGTTTCGATCAAGTGCCCATCTGGAACCAAGCTGCAAACATAATTCCAAGGACTCTCTGTGCCTTTCATATCTCAGATGCTCTGTTAACTCCATGGACACAGCTGGATTACCAGGAAGCCTCTGACTCGTGTCTGTCCCCTGTCACCACACTGGAATTGGGCTCTCTGCTTAACTTTAGAAGGGACATCAGATATATCGATACAATAGAATATTACTTGGCAATAAGAAGGAACGAAGGGCTGATCCACGCTGCATCATAGATTGAAAGCCTTTTGCTAAGTGAAAGAAGTCGGTCACAGAAGACCAGGTATGTATTTACATGAAACGTTCAGAACGGGCAAATCCAAGGAGATCTTAGAGAGAGTAGATTCATGTTGCCGGGGAAGGGGGAGTGGGAGCTGAGGGGATGGGCTTTCTTTGGGGATGATAAAGACACTCTAAAATTAGATGGTGGTGATGGCCACACTATTCTGTGAATGTACCAAACCCCACTGGATTGTACGCTTTAAATGTGTAAATATTATGGTATGTGAATTATAGCCCAGCAACAATGTTTGAAATGACAAGAGTCATAAAAAACACCACCTGATGAATGATTTTAAAGTTTTTCTTCCTGTATGACCGGGAACATCCACAGTAGAAATTTTGTTGAGACGGGCTGAGGGCGGGGGTGCTATATGTGTGTCTTCCCTAACCGCACTGCGACCCCCAGCGAGAAACTAGGCAGTTTATAGAGAATACGAGTCAGGGGCCCTTAACCTCTCTCTCCTATCCTATCTGTGCCTTTTCTGGTTTAGGCTTTAATCTGTTTCCACAGTTTTATATAATTTGTGTGTCTTAGCTATTCACATCCTTTGTGGAATACAGGCAAGCAGGATGAAACACACACACACACACACACACACACACACACACACACACACACCTACAGGCATTCCTGAAGGCTGCGCATAGGTAATAACTTCCTCAAATCTTGCATCTTCCCTGTGATGCACCCGGCAGGTAGCCATTGTTATTCCTCTTTAGCAGCTGGTTTGGGATAGACAACTATCCCTGAGTTCTGGGGTGAATTGGGCTAGGACCCAGGCCCCCTGGAGACAAGAAAGAAGATTCGGTCATGGGTGACCCTCCACAGTGAATTACCAGTGGGCTGGTTTGGAACTGGGCACTCTAATGTTTGTGCTTTTTGCCTGAGAATCAAGTTTTAAAAGGCCATTAGAAAAATCTAGTAGGTGGACACGTTTATATCACATATATCTAATATTTTGGGTGAAGCCTTGTAGTAACTCTACCCCCAAGATAATTAGCTACCTCTTAGACAAATTCTGTACTTTTAGGAAGGTGATCAAAATTCAGGGAGGGGTGATTTCAGTCACCTCCAAGGGAAAGATGTCAGGCAAGACAGTAGTGAATACAATCATTAGAATGATTTATTAAAAGCAGAAAAGCCACATAATGGCACCAAAAACCAGAAACCAAAAAACGTTTCCACTGGTTTCTCATGTGTTCTCTGGAGGCCTGTTCTACAGGAATATCCTTTAAAAATGCTCAGTGGGCAAAACGATTAATGTGCTGAGCGCCCATTCTTCTCCCCTTGTTTCTATCCAGACGCTTTCATAAAGAAGTAACAGACTTGTTTTCTGTCTTTCTTCTCGATCTTTTCTTTTGGCTTTTCTTCGCATTTGACTCTCATTCTTGACATAGCCCCTTCCCTCCCTCCTTGCCAGCCTGTGAGATTCATCTGCCTAATCCTGACTCTAACAACACAACAGAGCCAGAACAGAAGCTTTTCTTTGGTCTTTAGAGCTTTTGTTTTAAAAATGTCATGATAACTTTTATGTGTTCCCCTTCTTTTCCTGTTGCTGTTAGCAATGCAGAAGGAGCCCACCTCTCAGTGCCCCGCCCCCTACCCCTACCCGCCCCCCCCCCAGGAGAAAGGCGGTTTTTATTGTTAGTCATCCTGTGGCATAAAAGAGGGAGATAGGTCGCCTCATGGGAGGGGAGCTAGTGGCTGGGCCGGGTCCGCCTTTGTCCACCCTTGTAAGGCCATGGGTCCCCCAATCCCTGCTTGCACCTCCAGGACACTTCAAGGGGAAACACCGATAGAGGCTGGGGGTAAAATCTGAATAGGGTGATGTTATCTTGTGTGGAAAACAAGGGGACTTCATTAAAACCCCTTTTGAACCACATTGAGATACCACCTCACACCGGTCAGAGTGGCTAAAATGAGCAAATCAGAGGACTCTAGATGCTGGCGAGGATGTGGAGAAATGGGCACCCTCCTACACTGTTGGTGGGAATGTAAACTGGTGCAGCCTCTCTGGAAAACAGTGTGGCGGTTCCTCAAAAAATTAACACTAGAACTCCCCTATGACCCAACAATAGCACTGTTAGGAATTTACCCAAGGGATATAGGAGTGCTGATGCAGAGGGGCACATGGACCCCAATGTTCATAGCAGCACTCTCCACAATAGCCAAAACATGGCAAGAGCTTAAGTGTCCATCCGCTGACGAATGGATCAAGAAGATGTGGTTCATCTATACACTGGAATACCACATGGCAATGAGAAAGAATGAAAGCTGGCCACGTGTAGCAACGTGGATGGAACTTGAGAGTGTTATGCTGCGCAAAATAAGTCAAGCAGAGAAGTACACATACCATATGTTTGCACATATAGGAGGATTAGGAGGAACTTAACGGAGGACCGTGGGGGAGAAGAAGGGGGAAAATGGGGGGGGGGAGAGGGAGGGAGGCAAACCATGAGAGACTCTTGAATGTTGAGAACAAACTGAGGACTCATGGGTATGGGGGGGAGGGGAATGGGGGTGATGGGCATGGAGGAGGACACTTGTGGGGATGAGCACTGGGTGGTGTTATACCCAGATCGCAGTATCCTCACCGACCAGAGACCACCAGGGAGACCGAGTCACGCATGCAAAGGCAAAGGGTTTTATCACGGGCTTAAGCTCGGGCTCACAGACCTCAACAGCGCCGTGGATCCGTGCTGAGAGCCTCAAACAAGGGCAGAGTAGGGTTTTTATGGGGTTTGAGACGGGGGAGTTACAGAAGTTGTGACATGGGAACAGTGATCCAATCATAATAATTCAACATCTTTGACAGTGGGTTTGACCATACACATTGTCTAGAGTATTCGTTATTTTTGGCGGGATCCAATTACAACATTTAGAGTACCTTTAAATTCAACCAATCACAGAGCGAGCCTAGGGTCTTGTTCAGCGACTAACAGGTTAACTTTAACACTAGGTAACAGGGTCCTATCTATAGTTTCTATCTCCAGGCCTCTCCCTTAGTAATGTGGAGGGTGGTCGCTGGTCTTTCCTGATTGGGTGTTGCAAGGGTGGTTTCTCCTGCCTTGGGCAATGTGTAACTGCCTGATAGTTTCAGGAAAGCTGAAACTCAGGCCTTCTAGTTCAGAGGGGAAACTTAAAGCCTGTCATGGAGTCAGTTTGGTTTAGACGTTTAGACTTGTGGCCTTACAGTGTATGGAAACCAACTTGACAATAAACAATTAAAAAAAATAAAACCCCTTTGAGTGCTGCCCCTTAGAAGTTCAGAATCTCTTACTCGCTGGCTTTTTTAAACAGCCTATTTAACTAATTTGGTTAGTAGTTAAGGTGAAGGGATCTTCCCTGGTCATTAAAAAAAATTTTTTTTATCATTATTTTTGAGAGAGAGAGAGACAGACAGAGTGTGAGCAGGGGAGGGGCAGAGAGAGGGAGACACAGAATCTGAAGCAGGCTCCAGGCTCTGAGCTGTCAGCACAGAGCCCAAATGGGGCTTGAATTCACAGATTGCGAGATCATGAGCTGAGCCAAAGTCGGATGCCTAACTGACTGAGCCACCCAGGTGTCCCCTTCTCTGGTCTTTTGGGTAAAATTCCCCTAAAAGTAGTTTGAGTGATTAAAAAAAAAAATGCAACTTCTTACAGAAGCAGGGAAACAAAAGAATATAAATCATTAGGAGAATAGTTTCCACTTTTGGAGAACTGAAGTCGCCACTTGAGGGCACCAAAAAATAAGAAATCTAAAAGGCATTTCTCATTGCCCACAGGTGGAGTCACTTAAAACTCCATTTTTTTTTTTTCCCAAATGGAGGGAGAGATGCTATTTTTTGAAACATGTTTTGATGTGTTTTTGTTCTCAGGAGAGTCTGTGACCTGTGTCTCTTCCTCAGCCTGAGACAGACAACATTGCTCACACTAGGGCTTACACCAGTTTAAGAAAGCTTTCAGAGCGGCTTCCCGGGGGATTGTTGGTGAGGCTGCAAATACCTGCAGCTCTGGCCGGGAGCACCGGGCCGTGCAGTGTCTCTAGGAAGATAGACGGGACATCCAGGGGCCGGTGCTGGCCAGGATGTCCGCACTGGGGCGGGCGTGGGGCCTGGGGAGGAAGGGTGTGAGATGCTGGGTGTGGTGCTCAGACCCAGGCGGTGGAGAGCCCAGGGGGTGTGAGAATGCACAGGAGAGGCGGTCTGCTCTGCTTCCCGGCTGGGACCCTGGGTGGAGGGGCCCTGGGGTGGCTCCTCACACAGCAGCCTGACATGAATTCCTGCTTCCTTGGTGGAGCTGGGGATATTCTGCTGGGGTAGTGGTGGGAGGGGGCAAGGAGATGTGCCTGAGCCAGGCCAGGAGGGCACTAGAGAGGCGCAGAGGCCAGAGGCCTGGGGGACAGCCTGGGGGAGGGGGAGGGGGGTAGCCTGGGGGAGGTGAGGGAACAGCCTGGAGGAGGTGGGGGACAGCCTGAGGGAGGAGGGATAGCTTGGGAGAGGGGGAGGCGGTCTGCTCTGCTTCCCGGCTGGGACCCTGGGTGGAGGGGCCCTGGGGTGGCTCCTCACACAGCAGCCTGACATGAATTCCTGCTTCCTTGGTGGAGCTGGGGATATTCTGCTGGGGTANGGCGGCTTGGGAGAGGGGGAGGGGGGCATAGCCTGGGGGAGGGGGAAGGGGACGGCCTGGGAGAGAAGGCAGACAGCCTGGGGGAGGGGGGATAGCCTGGGGGAAGGGGAGGGGGATAGGCTGGGGGAGGTGGGAGGGGCAGACAGCCTGGAGGAGGTGGAGGACTGCCTGGGGGAGGGGGGATAGCCTGGGGGAAGGGGAGGGGGATAGGCTGGGGGAGGTGGGAGGGGCAGACAGCCTGGAGGAGGTGGGGAACAGCCTGGGGGAGAGCGTGGCAGTAGTGGTGCCCTGAGGGCTTGCTGTCAGGGCCACAAAGGGTGAGCCCCACACAGGACTCCACTGACAGCCCGCGAGGCCTCAGGGATGGCCCCAGTGGCCTTGCAGGACCTTCCTCATTTACAGGTTTACAGGTCGCAGCCACCAACCATCCTTCCTGCCCCTTCCCGTGGGGGACAGACTTACGCTGGAGTCTGGCAACTCTCCAGCCCACCACCCTCTGGCCGTTTGCTCCTCCTCGGTGGTGTGGGCTGCAGCCCACCTTGGTGTTTGTCTCCCCTACAACCTGACTCAGCACGACCCCTAAGGCCACGAGGTCCCTTAGCCGCATTGCATGCAGCGCCTGCTCCCGCTCTGCAGGGGGAGGGAGGGAGAGGGCTCTTCAGGGAGGGACAGCTCGGTATAGAGCCGAGGTTTGAAATGACCGAACTGAGAGTCTTCTTGCCTTCTTACCTGAAAGAAACTAAACTGGAAGAGACTAGTACCGTTGGGGAGCTGAGGCTGAGGACATTTCCAGAACAAAGTAGGTAAGGAATTTGAGAGCAAATCAGCTCACTTCTAGGAAATTAAAGGCAGATGTGTTTCTGCATATCTGTAGTCAGAGCGAAGCCATTTCCATCTGATTCACTTCACATTGAACTTGTCTGGGCTGCTTTTGACTTGCGTCTGGTGTGACCCGCGCACCCCTCACCTCTGCGGCGCCACCCAGATGGCTGGCTCCACGTGGCTAGTGGGACGGAGCCTCGGGAAGGGAGGCCTCACCTCTTCAAGTGGGTTGAACAGTGCCCCCCTCAACTGCACACCCACCTAGAACCTCACGGTGTGAAATTACTTGCAAATAGGTCTTGGCAGAAGTAATTAGGGGTCCAGCTGAGGTCATACTGGAGTAGAGTGGACCCTAAGTCCAATGAGAAGGGCCCTATAAGAGGCAGAAAAGGACACACGCAGGGACCTGGGAAGGAGGCTGTGGAGATGGAGGCAGGCGTTGGGATGTCCAGGGACGCCAGGAGCCAGCAGAAGCTGGAAGAGGCAGGGCAGGACCCTCCCCAGACATCCGGAGGTAGCGTGGCCCTGCTGGCACCTTCTGTCCTCTGGAGCTGTCAGAGAACACGTTTCTGTTGTTTTAAAGCCATCCCGTTTGTGGCCCTTTGCCATGGCAACTCTAGGAAGCTAACACAATGTCACGATGGTGGTGAGAACGCTCTCAACCCCAGCAATTCGGGGCTCAGCTAAGAATACCCACGCCCTGCATCCCCAAAGCTAGACATCACAAAACAAGCTCCCCTCCACGCCCACGAGGATGGTGAGTATCAAAAAACACACAACAGCAGATGTCGGTGAGGACGTGGAGAAATCGGAACTCTCTCACGTTGCTGGTGGGCCCGTAAAATGGCGCAGCCCCCGTGGAAGGCAGTTTGGTGGTTCCTCAAAGAGTTACTCCTGGGCCTCGGGCTGGATCCGGCAATCCCACTCCTTGGTACACACCCCAGAGAGCTGCAAGGGGGACTCCACATCGTGTTCCTGGCTGCATTGCTTGCCGTAGCCGGAAGGGGAGAAACAACCAAGTGTCTGTCGACTGAAGAACGGATAAGCCAAACGAGACATTACCTATGCCGAATATGATTCAGTCTTAGGAACTTCAAAAATTCTTTAAATGTTTATTTACTTTTGAAAGGGAGAGGGACAGAGAGAGAGGGAGATAGAATCTGAAGCAGGCTCCAGGCTCTGAGCCGTCAGCCTAGAGCCCGACGTGGGCTTGAACCCACAAACTGTGAGATCATGACTTGAAGTCGGCCGCTCAACCCACTGAGCCACACGGGCGCCCCAGCCTTAGGAAATTCAGACCCACACTACAATGTGCATGACCCTGGACAACATTCTGCTAAGTGAAATTAAGACGGACCAAGAACAAATACGTGTGCTTCTCCTTACAGGAGTCACCAGAGTGGGGAAGCTCCCAGAGACCAAAAGTAGGGTCGAGGTCACGGCCGCTGGGGCAGCAGTGGGGACAGAGATTTTGCTTGGGAAGATGAAAAATTCTGGAGATGGATGGTGGGGGTGGCAGGAAGGACAGTGAGACTGTCTTGAATGCTGCTGAACTGAGCGCTGAAAAATGGTTAAAATGGCAAATTTTAGGTCATGTCCACACACACCCAGCTGCTGAACTGTTAACTGTGTTCTGTCCTTCTCCCTTGACAGATATGCCTTTGTAACAACCAGATGGCCAGGGGGGAGTGTAGAGCCGTGTGCCCGGCATGTGGCCGCGCAGGGGGAGCTGGCCCCTGGCCTTCAGCCCGCCCCCTTCTCTTCCTGCACTTGGCCCCATCCCTGTCCAGTTAGGGGCCTCGATGACGTATGTGACATGTGCTTACCCCTGCAAGCATACTCATTGCAAACAGCACAACTGGGGGGTGCCTCCTGGCAGTGTAGTTCACCCTTGGGGGGGTGGACCCAAGGTTAAGGGCTGTGCAGGTCCCGGAAGCAGTCACCACTCTCATACACACAAGATTTTTCAGTAACACTGAGCGCTGTCTGGCTGATGATACCCAGACGTGAGCTGTGGGAGGAGGGCGATGGGCCAGGTGCATGGCGAGGGGCCCACAGACCATGGTGGATGGCACGTGATGGAAGAGAGCCACTGGGGACTTTCAGAGTGTGGGGCCCAAGACAGGGCCCCACGTAAGCAGCCCTAATTATCCGGTATTGGATAATTTGTGACACCTGCTATGTTCTGAGGCTTGATGTAGCCCTGGAGATGCCACGAGAACTTGACATGGACCTTTACCTCTCCTTTCGGCCATGCAGAACCCAGGCCCCTTCCCACGCTGGGGGATGTGCCACGTTACGAGGCCTCACTTTCCTGGCCCACCTTTCTCTGGGCTGTGTGCGTCTGACCTGGTGGCAGCCAGTGCCTGGTCCTGACTTTGCCTCAGCTGCTGGTGATGAGAGGGAGGAGGGACCCTGAGAATATGCTTTCTGGTCAGGGCAGTGGTTGGGAGACTGAGAGCCCCCCAGGGCGGCAGGACTGTGCCCTGGTACCGGGCACGATGCTTGTGAAGAAGTGACTGAATCATCCGAGGCTTGGCGGAGGCAGGAGCGTCCCGATGGAGCTAATTCTGCTGCACGATTTTAGCATCAGGCAGTTGTTTTTGGCATCCTAACTTAGCCTGGATTTTTCTGTCCTGGAGATTCTGTGAGCTAGCTAATATCCTTTTAATAAATCCCCTTTCTACTCAGATCAGCTGGAGTCTATTTCTGTTTGTAGTTAAGAACCCTCATTGTCCCTTAGCTCATGTGAAGTTTAGGGCCAGCGGTACCTGTTAAGTACCTTCTAGGTGTACCAACTACTTACTGCTTCTGCGAGGGTTCCTTAAACTTAGATGAGGAGAAGGGTGTTTAGGCAAGTCCCCCAATGCAACTCTTCTTTTAAAAATGTATTTATTTATTTTGAGAGAGAGCGAGAGAGCATGAATGTGTGAGCAGGGGAGGGGCAGAGAGAGAGAGAGAGAGAGAGAGAATCCCAAGCATGCTCCGCACTGTTAGTGCAGAGCCCCAACGTGGGGCTCAATCCCACCAATGCTGAGATCATGACCAGAGCCAAAATCAAGAGTCAGATGCTTAACTGACTGAGCCACCCAGGCACCCGCCTTCAACACAACTTTTTTTTTTTTTTNCCAGGCACCCGCCTTCAACACAACTTTTTTTTTTTTTTTAATATTTTTATTTATTTCTAGGAGAGAGAGAGAGAGACAGCGTGAACAGGGGAGGGGCGGAGAGAGAGGGAGATACAGACTGTGAAATAGGCTTCAGGCTCTGAGCTGGCAGTCAGCACAGAGCCCGACGCGGGGCTCAAACCCACGAACCGCGAGATCATGACCTAAGCGGAAGTCAGACGCTTAACCTACTAAGCCACCCAGGCGCCCCTCAATGCAACTCTTAAAAGGAAAGTCCTCCAAGAACCCGAGAGTTCCCTGACAGGTAAATGGCTAAGGAAGCTGTGTTACATACATATTACATGTGATGGAATATTATTGGGCCATAAAAGGAAGACAACTTTTATGACCTTTTATGACACCTGCTATGACATGGATGAACCTTGAAGACACGCTAAGAGAAATAAGCAGACACAGAAGGGCATGTACTGTATGAGCCCACTTACTTGAGGTCCTTCGAAGTAGTCAGGCTCATGGGGATGAGGATGAGAGCTTGCCCGGGGTGGAGGGGAGACAGGGATGGGGAGTTAATGTTTAATGGGGACAGAGCTTCAGTGTGGGAAGATGGAAAACACTCTGGAGATGGATGGTGATGGTGGCCCAACAATATAAATGAATTACAATGGTTAAATTTTATGTGTATTTGAATGCGAAAAATTACGTGCTAAATCTCTTCCAAAGAGATGGCCTTGTTTCACAGTCTGTCTGATAGTGAGACTTGGACCCGACATCACATTGCCTTTCCGAGTGTTCAAGTCAGCCTTTATAAATTGGTTTCAGGGCTGAGAGGATGGAGCCATCTTTGTGTTGAGGCCTGACAATGGGCCCTCATGCACCTGCTCACTGGGACCGAAATATTGCTGCTGGCCAGGGTGGGCAGCCTCATTTGCTAACTGTGACTTCAGGATCATTGTGGACGGGGCTGTGGCAGTGAGGAGGTGGGCGCCGGTTCCTGTAGGTGCCATGTGCCCATCACCCCATCACCCCATCACCCCATCACCCCAGGAAAAGCTTGAGAAAACTTGAGAGTCCAGAGGTTAGCGGAGGTCTGCGGTGGGGAGCAGGCATGCTTGGGGGCTCTCACCCTTGCTTCCAGAAGCAGAAGCCAGAGTGCATGCCGGAAAGGGACAGGGCTAAGGGCCCTTTGCCACAGGGGTGGACCTGTGTGTGTGTGTGTGTGTGTGGTGTGTGTGTGTGTGTGTGTGTGTGTGTGTGTGTGTGCGAGAGAGAGAGAGAGAGAGAGAGAGAGAGAGAGAGAGACTAGGGAGACAAGTGACAAGGTGACACACACAGCCTCTTGCTGGCTTGTGGTGGTGCACAGGAAAACATCTTTCTGGAGAAACAGACCAGGGACAGAGTCCCAGATGGTCTCTCGATGAGGGAAACGAGGCACAGGGCACAAAGAGTTTTCTAGTATTCCTTGTATTCCGTCTTCTCACCGTTGTACCTTGAAGCCTCCTCTCCAGACCCCTGCCTGCATTGCTCAATCATCTAATGCAGTTACAGGGGGAAAAAAAGAGGCTGCAATTTGCCAAGATGGAAAGAATCAGGCACATATTTGCAGAGCAATTTTTCCACTGACAGTGACTGGGTACGTGATAACAGGCTGGGAAGAGGGAGAAGGACCACGTGGATCAGCGGGGTGGTGGGCATGTGCTGGACGGTGTGGGGGGCTGCTGGGGCAACACTCGGCTCCCAGCCACCCCCGTTGCTGTCGACTGTCCCTCAGGTCGGTCATGGTCCATAGCTCTTGTGAAGCACTTGTCCATCCATCTGGAAAGAACTCTGCCCAGCTCTACCCCCTACCCCCACCCCATGTGGAGTGGATGGCCCCTCCCCCACATTCCTTCAGTACAGAGTGGGAAACTTGGACATCTTTGAACTGATAAGGGCATGCAGGGGGGGCCCTGATCCCTGCTTCAGGGAGGGCAAAATGGAGCCTCTCTGCAACTGCTCTATTTGTGTATCAACAACACCCACATTACATAGCCGCCCACTAAACATGCCCAGCGGGTAATAACGTCATGCCTCAGTTTTCTATCTTCATGCTCTTTCTCATTTCAGGACAGTTTGTTTTTGTATTAGTTAAAAAAATATGTTTTTTATGGATATATAATTTACATACAAAGAATTAACACATTTTAAGTCCACAGGTTGATGACTGTCCATGAATTTGTAAACCTGGGTAATGACTCCCCCTCCCCGATTCAAGATGTAAAAGCAGACATTGTGCTCTTTGTTCTCTCCCTTTTATATATATTTTTTAATTTTCTAGTTCCTTCATGTGAGTTCCTTGAACACAGTTTAGAACTACACTTTATTTTATATATAGTGTTTTGTATAGCTGTTTTAGTAGTCGCTTAGATTTATATACAGATATAAATCCATTGCTACTCATGTCATCTTTTTTTAAATTCAAGTATAAATAACATATAGGATTATATTAGTTTCAGGTGTACGATACAGCGATGCAACAACTCTATACGTTACTCGGTGCTCGTAACGATAAGTGTCCTCTTCATCCCTTTCTCCTAGTTCACCCATCCCCCCACCCCCCAGCAGACTTTTTTTATTGAGATATAATTGACAACATTGCATTTGTTTTAGGTGTGCAGCGTACGGCTTGAGATGTGTACATATTGCAAAATGATCACCACAGTAGGGCTGGTGAACATCCGACACCACACGTAGTTAACGATTTTTTTTTGTTGTGCTGAGAACTTTTAAGATCTACTCTCCTAGCAACTTTCAAATATACAATGCATCGTTCACTCTGGTTACCTTGCTGTGCCTTACATCCCCAGGACTTAATTATCTATGAACTGGAAGTTTCTACCTTTTGACCCCCTTCCTCCATTTTGTCTACCCTTCAGCACCAATGCTCTGTTTCTAGGAGTTTGGCTTTTTTCCAACACATAAGTGAGATCATATAGTGTTTTATTTTCTCTGTTTGACTTATCGCACTTGGCATAGTGCCCTCAAGACCCATCCATGTCGTTGCAGATGGCAGGATTTCCTCCTTTTTATGGATGAATATTCCATTGTGTGTGTGTGTGTGTGTATAAATATAAATGGGGTGTATATGTAAATGTGGCATATATATATCACATTTTCTTTACCCATTCGTCCATCAGTGAACATTTAGGTTATTTCCATAGAAGCAGACAGTTTAAAAGGATGGCAGCAGGGGCGCCTGGGTGACTCTGTCGGTTGAGCATCTGACTTTGGCTCAGGCATGATCTCACAGCCTGTGGGTTTGAGCCCCGTGTCGGGCTCTGTTCTGACAGCTCTTTCTCTCTGCTCCTCCCTAGTTCACACTTAGTCTCTCTCTCAAAAATAAATAAACATTAAAAAATTAAAACTCAAAAAGTCTGGCATCAAAAGAGGACTATTTTCTTTTTCTTTCTTTCTTTCTTTCTTTCTTTCTTTCTTTCTTTCTTTCTTTCTTTCTTTCTTTCTTTCTTTCTTTCTTTCTTTCTTCACAAATCACCTTTGTCCCTAGTGGCCACCCATCCACGTGCACATGGAATTTTTCAGTAACACTGAAATGCTTCTGTTTTCTCTGAGCAGACAGCAACAGAGGGCCGGGCTGGGGTTCAGACAGTCCAGAGGGTCAAGGGCAGCTGCTCCCAGTACACAGGCCACCCTGTATCCCCGAATGCAGGTGTGGGTTCCCCAGAGTTGCCTAAGCAGTGGCCAAAGGACACTTTCTAATATCGTCCCAGAATGTGGCAGAGAGTAAAGTTCAACTCTGTGTCGGAGTTTGGGGCTGAGTGGTGTGCCCCCAAAATAGATGTTGAAGTGCTACTGCCCCAGTACCTCAGAACGTGACCTTATTTGGAAATAAGGTTGATGTAGATGTACTCAGTTAAGATGATGGAATCCAGTATGACTGGTGTCTTTTCTTCAACACTTATTTAATTTTTGGGGGGGGAGGGGCAGAGAGAGAGAGAGGGAGACACAGAATCGGAAGCAGGCTCCAGGCTCTGAGCTGTCAGCACAGAGCTCGATGTGGGGCTAGAACTTGGGAATGGTGAGATGATGACCTAGGCTGAAGTTGGACACTTAATCAACTGAGCCACCCAGGCGTCCCATGACTGGTGTCTTTATAAGAAGATAGCTGCGTGAGGACAAGGCCACGTGACGATGGAGACAGACGCTGGAGTGATTCAGCTATAAGCCACGGATTGCCAGGGATCTCTGTGGACTACCGAGGACCGCCAGTCACCACCACAAGGTGGGAGGAAACAGGGAAGGAGAATCTAGCTCCAGAGACTCAGAACACGATCCTAGCGACACCTTGATCTTTGACTTCCAGCCCCAGAACTGTGAGAGAACCCATCCTATCATTTGAAGCCCGTAGTTCATGGTCCTTACAGCAGCGCCCGGAGCCCAACAGCATGCCACCCACCATGCCTTCACGTTCTGTTTTCACTGCATCCCATGGGTCAAAGAGGCTTTGCTAAGCCCTAGTTTTCACAGTTTGTGTTATAAAAACAACTAGCTGACGTACTGAAAATTTAGATTGAATTTCAAATGATGCATTCTCCGAGCCACACAGACACGTCCTGCCACAAGAGAAGAAGCAATGAGAACAAAACAGCTAAGACTTACAAACACTTACCAGGAGAGCTTCTTGCGTTCCTGGTTTAATACACACAGACTTAAGAGGGGAGTACGGCACTGTCTCCATCGTACAGGTGAGGAAGCTGAGGCTCTGCGAAGTTCAAGGACTCTAGAGGTAAAGTGGGATTGGAACCCTGGACAGTGTGAACACAGTGCCAGTGGTATTATATGGGCCTCCTCATCCCCGCTGCTCCTCGCCTTTCCCCTGCCTTGTGCAGATGTCTACTCAGCTGCTACCTCACCTGTGGGAACTCACGGTGTAAACGTCTGGTTGGAGGTGGATATGGGGAACAAGGCTTCCCTACACGTATAACTGGATTGTTTCTTGAGGTAGGTTGTGGTACAAACAGCATGAATGAGTCAGCTTCCACAGTGCAGCACTTAAGGCAGATCCTTCTGTCTCTAGCAAGGCAGACCCCAGGGAGGGTCCACCCTCACTGGGGAAGCAGTGAGTCAAATGGCACGGCAGCGTGTCAAGACTTGGCACCAGGAGCAGGGTGAACGCAGGATCAGAGGATCTGTGTGTGTAGGGTTGGTCAGGAAAGACTTCTGATCCTAGAACTTTCCTGTTCTAGAACTTTCTAGAACTCTCACTTCAGATTATTCCTTTTACAGTTCTGGGGTATCAGCACTATTTAAGGGATTTGAATGTAACACAGATTGGTGATGACGTTAACCTAGGTTGGGCTAAGTTTGACCCAGATCGGTAGGTCTCTGCCCAGTACCCTGGCCCTCTCCTTGAGGGGTGGAAGTGCACTTCTAAGGGGTCACTCATCTTTGCCTTGTGTTTGGAGGCCTTTGCTTCCTTCATCATCCACACCTTTCTTCTCAGCACTTAGGAGCCCACTTCTGTACCCCTCCCTTCAGATTTCCTGAATCTTCTAACTCAGGGATAGTGACCAGAGGTGATCCAACATGTCCTTGTCATCAGGGTGTAGGGAGGGAATGTTTAATGGAACATATTAAAAATCCCTCAATCTCACTTTGGCCAATAGTACCACCTCCCTTTCCAGCACATTCTTGTAAGCGTATAGTGGGCTTACCCCTCTCTTGTTTCTCTGGCTCAGCTTTATATGGTGATGGGTCTGCAGGATGACGAAAGAGAAATGCTGAAAGAACAGGTCCAGGGCATGGAGGCCACACACCCATGGTCAAGTATGAATCACTGGGTGTTGACTGTACTTTCCTCTTTACCCTGAGTAATGATTAAAGTTGGGGAAAAATGAAGAAGGGTGATTTTGTTTACTTTGTCTATTTACACTGTCCATGGGCTGGACATTTTTGTTTTTGTCTGATACGGTTTTTAGAACATAGGACAGCCGGGTAACTCTAGAGTAGCTAAAGATGCCAGAGATACTGAACTATTATTTTCCTGGCTGCAGATGCTGAGTGTCCCTCTTTAGGGCAGTGTATGCACATTGTATCACACTAATGGGCCCATTAAAGGGTGTGGAATTCGGGTGTTGTTCAGACTGTTTTCAGACAACTGAAGCAAGGCTACATTTTCTCCCCTGTAATCTGCCACTAAAACTGTCTGGTAAGTACACATTAGGCCACGGTAAGGCACCATGGCTTTACAAAAGAAAGCTCACAAATCCTCAACCTCTACAATATGACAGGTAGTAATGACCTACCCCACACAGACCCCAAACCAATATGAGTCATCAGTGTGGCATTGCGTTAGGCTCGGCGAAGCGTTTGCTAGGTGCTGTGATAATCCACCGAGAGTTTCAGCAAAATAGCGACCTGGGCTCCCCTTGCTTTACTGTACGTGGCATGGAGCCCGATACCTCTCAGCATCCCCTGGAATGCTCCCAACCTCATACACGCCGCACGAGGCAGTGTAGACCTGGGTCCATCCCCAGGGACCTGCAGCCTCACTGGGGAAATTTGACAAATTCTCAAGATATTCTAAGACACTTTTACAACAATTATAACACAATCGTAAAACAACCAATATTTAAAATTGTGATAGCGATTCTAAATATAGTTGATTTATTCCATTTCTTCTGCTGCTCCGCTAATACTAAGTGAGGATGGCATTGCCTCTGCCTCACCGAGCTAAGTTTTGTGGGGAAAGCGAACACGTAAGCAAGTAACTCTAAAAATATAATTTAATAGGTGCTATCATAGAATTTAGAGAACTCTTTTCTGCATGGATCCAGTCACTGTTATTTATTTTTATTTTATTTTTTAAAAATGTTTATTTAGTTTTGAGAATGAGAGAGAGACAGAGACAGAGACAGAAAGAGCACACGCAGGGGAGGGGTAGAGAGGGAGACACAGAATCTGAAGCAGGCTCCAGGCTCCAAGCTGTCAGCACAGAGCCAGACGCAGGGCTGAAACCCACAAACAGTGAGATCATGACCTGAGCCCAAGTTGCATGCCCCACCGACTGAGCCACCCAGGCGTCCCTCCGGTCACTGCTATTTAAGCTAGCCGCTTGTGGTCGCCCCAATACCTAAGTTACTGTCATTTTGAAGTGGCTGACTGGTTTCATTCTCCTTCAGGATGGAGTAGGTGAGAAAACATTGTCAAAATCCACAGTCAGAGGCAGAAAAACAATCAGGAACATAAGTTTAATGGTGCCCAGATGGAACCTTGACTAAATTGGTGATTTCAAACCTTTTTCTTTTAAGTAGCCCTGTGGTCCACTTGCAAAAGCAGGTCAAATATGTTTCTTCAGGCTTTCTGGCAGGAAAAGAAAAAAAGAAAACTCAATTACACACTTGGTGGTATTTTATTGACCTAAACAAACTGGCTGCTACTTAGGAAAAACTCAGCTACTCCTGCAGCAGAAATCTTAGGAGGAGACTCTGTGGGCCTGGTGGGAAGGGTGCTAGCCAATTCCTACATGAACACAGTTTTGATCTTTTTATGTCTCTCTCTCTTTTTCTTTTATAGAGATTCTAAATGCTAGCTGATGGATATCTCCAAAGGATAATTTAGAAATTACAGTTTTACGAAGGGCCAAGACAATGCTGGCCAAGTATGCAGGGCGAAACCCAGGGTAATATTTAGAACATCTAGAGGAATGGATAGACTCCATGTCCCAAGGCAATGCTCCAAAAATGTTCTTTCTCACAACTGGAGTTTTTCACGATGTTTGGACAAGCGAGAGCACATGATTGCAATCTAGGTAGGGGATCTAGAGGGCAAAGTGTCTGCACAGCCACTTAGGTGCTGAGTTGGAGGACAAGGAGATACTCCGTTTGTGTAAATTAGGGGACCTGCCTGATATTTGTGTCTATGCGGGTGAGTGTCACACACGAGTGTCCCCGTGGCCCCTCGGCAGCCTCATCTTGTGTCCTTTGCATCTCATCACTCTGCAAAGGAGCGCGTGCTGGGGATGCGGGGTGGGGAGTCTCCTTTCTGGAAGATTCCAAATACAGTGGGAGGTCCACAAAGACTCAGGGCTGGGGACCTAGCCTCCCACAGCTGGGCCTAATCCTCCCAGGATCGCCCAGGAGGGCGGCTTCTGTAACTTCCTCCCGGGTTTGCTTCCGCTGTTGCCACACCTGCTGTGGCTTCCGCCCCACCACGTGGGCCTGTCTACTTGAAGGAAAACAGATGACATGGGGGAGAAACATGCCATTTTTCTTTAAGATTCGATGTTTAAGAAACGTGCGCTGCAAGTAAAGATCGTTACTTGGGAGAGACCCAACCAACCCCAGACAGGGCAGGCTACAGGAAGCCTGGAGAAGATTCCCCGAGGCTGATGGGACTCAGATCAGCCTGGGAGAGTTCTGTTCTCAGGGTTTTATCTTGGATTTTTATCTGGCCAGTGAGATCTGAAGTCTCCTTTGCAGGACTGGAGGGCAGAGGGCGGGGCCGGCCCTGTTCTGAGACCCTGTCAGTCAAACAGATGGGGCAAAGAATCACTCCGGTCAAGTTCCCAAGTCCAAATCTCTAGCATCTCTGAAGTTGCTCTTCTCCCAAATGATGAGCCCAGACTCGTTGTACAAATTTAGTTGTCTGCCACACTGAGATCTGCTGTTTGCAGCCCAGACTCTGAGGTCTATCAGTCTCCCTATGAAAACGAGTACTCTGACCAGCCTCACCCCCAGCCACCACTCTCTCAGTGTGAGAGATCTGCTTTCTTGTTATTCTGCCTCTTGCATCTTTCTTTCTTTCTTTCTCTTTCTTTCTTTCTTTCTTTCTTTCTTTCTTTCTCTTTTTCTTTCGAGAGAGGGCACAAGAGGCAGAGAAATAGAGAGAGAGATGTAGGGCTCACTCAGGGCCCCACCTCACCTGACGCGGGACTCGAACTCATGAACTGTGAGATCTTACCTGAAGTCAGATGCTTAAGTCAGGCGCCCTCTGGTATCTTTCTAACACTAAGGGGTAGTGCTGGGCTTTGGGAGAGCACTTGGTGGCTATCTCCCCCATCATCGTGAGCTCAACATCCAGGGTGAAGCGAGTCCCTTCTAGAAGAGGAACACATTCTAGGATGTGAGTGGAATTCACTGGGCATCCCTGGGTTTGGCACTGAGTAGGGTCTCCATGGCATTGAGAGGGTTTGGAGCTCGAGCAAATTCACTTTGGGTCTACTCGTGGGTTCTACCTCTTGTGGACTTTCTCTCTTATGGACTCACTCTATGGCCTTCTGGGTTACTGAATTCCACCATCCTTGCTCCTGTAATTCTCATCCCCAGGCCTCCTCCATCAGGTTTCCCTGCCGTTTGTTGGGAGAAGGAGGGACGTTGTTTCTCTAGGGAACTTTGGAAGGTGTACCTTTCACCTCATGGAGGCGAAGGCTAGAACTTCCTTCCGCGCTGGACGTCGGGGACCACAGACTTCGTCTCCCCAGGCCCCGCTGGCTCTGCCCTCTGTTCTTGCTACACCTCCCTCCTCCAAACTCTCCCTACCTCTCAAGAAGAGGATGATTACTCACAAAGACAAGCCAGGCACAGAAATAGCCAACCTATTTGTGGCTTAAATGCAAGCAGTTTTATTTTTACAGAGAGTTGCCGTGTTTTCTCTAAGTAGAAATCATTATCTACCACAAATGAAACCGGGCGCCATCTGCAGTAGTGCCTGCTTTCGTTAGTGGTGCCAGTTAGTCACAAAACAATCCACGCCTCCTACTGCCCACTCGGTCTGGGGGACCGGGGGAGAACCCCATCTCTGCCGGGACCCCCCTCCCGACTGGCCATCTGCGTCTCTGGGTCCTCTGCCCTCACCCGGGCACCACCTGCCTCTCCACCATCCTTGTGGCCTGCCCCTCATTCACCTGGTGACTCTCACCAATTTACCAATTGGGCAACTTTGTTCTCTGTCAGGCTGGGGAGGCTCTTCTGTCCTGTTAGGAGCCGGAAAAAGCAAGCCGGTGAGGCGCTCTGTTCTGTTGACTTAAATAATGACGTTGGAGTCTCCTTCCAGTTGGTCACTCAGCTCAGGGTTTTCACAGCCCCCGTAGGGACAGGGCGAAACGTTCATAAAAGCTGGACAGTCCCTGAGCTGCTGAGAAGCAGCAAGTGTGGAGCAGAGGAGCAGAGTGGATCGCTCTGCCCACCCCGTTCTCCTTCATCCCTCCTGTCCTCCGGGGCCTGACTTTCCTCCCCGACCGTGACTTTGCAGCCTTCTCAGCAGCCTGGTACTGCTCTCCTACCTGACTTCGCTGGCGGGTACCTGCGCCCTTGCCACCGACTGCTCCTTCTTGTCTGCCCTGAAGTTCCCTTTAGGAAACCCCGGTTTTCTCCCCGGGTTCTGACTAGCCTCTGGAAATGTAAAGCCCACCAGGACCCTGACCTTCTCCTTTGGGACATCAGAACCAGGTAATGCGAGTGCACTTCCGGCTCCCCCTGGCTCCCGGCTCACCTGAGCTTTTGATCTGCTGCTCAGCGCCTGCGTGGCCGATGGGTGCCCCGAACCCCACCTTATTTTGCCTGTGGCTTGAAGGTCCCCAGGGAAAGCTCCCTGTCTCCCTTTTCTTCTTCCTGCCGGGAGGCCAGAGCTACACATCAGGCTCTCCTCCACCAGCAGTGCGGCTCACTCTGGTCTTGCTGCTTAGGAAAGCTTCTTCTTTTTTTTTTTTTTTAATATTTTTATTTATTTCTAGGAGAGAGAGAGAGAGAGACAGCGTGAGCAGGGGAGGGTCAGAGAGAGAGGGAGATACAGACTCTGAAATAGGCTCCAGGCTCTGAGCTGGCAGTCAGCACAGAGCCCGACGTGGGGCTCGAACCCACGAACCGCGAGATCATGACCTAAGCGAAAGTCGGACGCTTAACCGACTAAGCCACCCAGGCGCCCCTAGGAAAGCTTCTTATATGGGCTCCTGAGTCTGCTTTCCCACAGGATCTGAAATCACCTTGTCACCCTGTTTTGATCTCAGGGGTCTCATGGGTCTATTACTACTTTGACACAGTAACCACGAAGGGATGCTTTTGACAAGGAAGGAATACTGCCATGAATGGAGGGTGGGTCTTTGCGGGAAGGCTTGAGGAGTCAAACCATCCAGAATTTTCCTCCTTGGCCTCTGGGCCTTTACATCGGGGCCCTTGGAAAGGGAACAGGGGTCAAAGGGAAAGGGACTTGGTTGCAGGGGTGAGAGAGAAAGCCTGTAACGGGTTAGTCTCCGAACCAGGCAGAGAAGCAGTCTGGGCTGCGATGTCCGTCCAGCGACTCCAGGTCTGGGCGCCTGGGCTCTCTGTCTCCACTGTGTCGTGCTCACACGCTAGCACGGGCTTGTGACTCTGGAACTGCGCTGCAGGGACCGAGCGGGTATTTAGTTATCGCACAGGGTGTCTCTCACTGTGCAGGTTATTTACCCACATCTTACTTACTCCTTGCAACTCTTTGTGGTCATATGATTGGCTCCATTTCACAGGCGAGGAAATGGAGTCTCAAAGAGATGTGCAGAGACCGGCCGAGTCAGGGACTTCAGTGCCTCTGTCTTTCGGCGACACACGTTCCTCTAGGTCTTCTTTCTCCTTAGCCCTGGCTGGTCCTCTCAGTTCCAGGGGGCCGGCCACCCCACATCACCACCAGCTCGTTCCCACTCTGGAGCAGCGTGAAGATTTTCACTTGAGTGTTTCACTGAATGATGCCATTTGAAGTGCGGCTTCTGCTGATAAGCGTGGGACCATCTGCTTGGCACATCTCAAATATTTTCAGCAGTGGGAGAGCAGCTCCGACTTCTCCAGAGAAGGGAGGCTGAAGCCGTCCTCGGAGATGCGGGCACTGGAGACCCTGCGGGCTGGCCGGGAAGCGGGACCCCAGGATGCAAACGGTCCCTGCTGTCGCCTCTGACCTTCCCTGAGCAGATGGAACTGGTGCTCAGGGAGCAGTGTGAGTCTGTGAGTCTGACCCCAGCTTTTAATTGTTCGGCTCCCCTGGGCAACCAGAGTTAAGATGCTCCCTCTTTGAAAAGCTACCGCCCGGGTGACTCTGTGCCGGTCGTTTCTACAGCGGGGTTAGATATTCAGTGCGTGGTGGCAAAAAGCTCCGCATCTCCCTTCCTGCCTTTGTTTTGGAAAATCTGCTTCTTTGCCGGGTTAACTGTCCTCAGACATTGTTTCTCAACTTTGGGGTCGAAACTTCCGCGTTCGCTTTTTCTTTCTGACTCGTGGTGGGGGGGAGAATCTTAGGACCGACTCACGAATCTGATGCGGACTCCGAGGGGGCTGAGGTCGTTTAAGTTGTTGTTCTGAATGCTAAAAGCGTTGGGATCTGAAAGGGTTGTGACTATTTGCTTCCTCTGGGGAAGTCTCTGAGCTAGAAGCCGGTGGGTATGGCCGGAGGTGAGCCGAACGATTTTTTTCCCCCTTTCCTTAGTGGTCACCAGAGTCAGTACTAGCTTGTTGCTTGTGAGCTCAGACGTGCAAGCCATGGGTGGCAAGGCTCTCCTGAAAGAAATCTCCTCTTCCATCTTATCTTCAATGTGTCTTGGCACTATTTCCCAGGCAGGGGCGGGGGCCACCGGGGGAAACAACGTATAGGACATGGTTCAATTGCTTCCTAAGCAGCAGTGAGAAGGTGGTCAACAAGCCTGCCTCCAGAGCAAGCTCTCAACCTGGCAACACGACACTTGGACGAGATAATTGTTTGTTGTGGGAAGCTGTGCTGGGTGTCGTAGGGTGTTTAGAGGCATCCCTGGCCTCAACCACTAGAGGCCAATAGTGCAGACATGCCGGGAGTCTTCTGGGGGACAAGATCACCCCCCGCCCCCCGCCCGAGACCAGTGTTGTTAAGTTGAGCCTACTGTATGTGCACTTGGAAAGGGAGCAAGAAGTTTTTGCTTCTCCGTGCAGACGGCTCAAGTGGCAGGAAGCTGGAAGAGAGTCGTTTACACCGGGACAGATGTCCCTCCCCGGCACGTCCCCATCACATCCCGTACCTGCCATGGAAATTCCATCTCACAATCGGGTTTCTGTTTGTCCAGTTTCCTGCACACACACAGAAGGAGGAATTTGCCCTTTCCTCTGGAGCTGCGTGCCCCGGGGGGGCAGCCTAAGGTCAGGCCTCTCTTTTTGGTTGCGGAGGAACAAAAATAGGTTTCAGGTGACCTTCTGTGGAGCCCTGGTTTTGCTGGGTTTTCTCTTTTCCTTTTTCTTCCTCCCTCCCTTCCTCCATCTCTCTCTCGTTTTTTCTCTTCATCCCTCCCTCCCTCCATCTCTCTCTCGTTTTTTCTCTTCATCCCTCCCTCCCTCCCTCCCCCTCTCCCCTCCCTCCCCCTCTCCCCTCCCTCCCCCTAAGAGGGATGGGGCAGGCCAGGCGGGGGTGGAGGACCACAGGAGTGTGGCCATTGAACGGGACCGGGACCGCGGAAGGGCATGTTTGCTTCTTAGGACTCCAGAGGAAACTTCGATGAGCAAAATGTGTAGCATTAAACCTCTCTGCCTCATGCCGCAGCGAAGCTGAAGAAAGCCCACAGCTCTCTGCCTTCTTTGATTCTCCTTGCGTGTCCATCAGCCCCGTTGCCCGGCTGCCTCTCTCGCTGTTGCCGGGAGAGGAATGCAGGGAGCAGTTTCCAGTGGACCCAGTGGGACACGGCAAAACCCACGTCCTTAAACGTCCAAGGAAACCACCATGCTGTTTCCCTGCTTGCTGATTCATATCTCAGTTTGCTGTTTCCAGGAGACTCGCATGGGCAAAGGGCTTCTCAATATCTGGGTTTCCTTACATCCTCGCCTTCCAGAGATACGTTAAAATGGTATGTGAAGCAATTGAAGTTCAGAGACCCAAACTGCTTTGCCTAGGACTCCAATCTAGGGGCCGCTTTGAAAATGTGGCTCTGAGGCAGAGCGGCCTCAGGCAGAGGCAGAATAGAGAGTCTTCTCTGCAGTGTAATTAGAACACCATCAAACTTCTCTTTTCTAACATCTCTTTTGCCCTCAGGTGCCGGATTGCCTGTAATTCTTTTGATTTTTGCAGGAGGGGGGGTGGTGAGCAGCCTGGCTGGCTGTGGCTTGTGCTAGGTGTTGGGGCCCGAGTGGGAGAGAAGCGAGCATAGTGGGTCAGCCCAGCCAGGGTGAGGGGGGTGGTGGCGCCATGGGGGAGGGCAAGGAGGTGCCCCCCTCCGCACGGGGGTGGAGCGGACCTGGCCCCAGGGTCAGGGCGTCTGCTGGGGGAGGAGCGTGTCCCAGGGCATAGGGCAGTGGCAGCGGTGTGGCCTGACGAGGTGAAGGAGCCCACAAAGCGGGGGGAGCGTCCGCGTGGGGTTGGGGGCTGGGCAGCGGCAGTCACAGGAGGGGATTTACCTGCAGGTGGATGGATCAAATAAGTAAATATATGGAGGATAATGGGGGCACGTTTTTCACCATCAGAGAAAGGAGTTAGAAACATGGTGAGGAAGGAAATGAAACTAACTCAGTGACGTTGGATTGAAATCAGGAATGCTGAGGTGAATCCTTTGCATATGGATATATGTACACAGCGGCCCTTCGAACAGCATGGGTTTGAGCTGCAGAAGTTCACTTCTGCACAGGTTTTTTCCCGACAAATACACTACGGTATTGTAACTGTATTTTCTCTTCCTTTTTTAAAACGTTTATTTATTTTGAAAGAGAGCATGAACACGAGTGGGGGAGGGGCAGAGAGATGGAGAGAAAGAGAATCCCAAGCAGGTTCCGCGCTGCCAGTGCAGAGCCCAATGCAGGGCTCCATCTCACAAACTGTGAGATCATGACCTGAGCCGAAATCAAGAGTGGGACACTTAACCTACGGAGCCACCCACGCGCCTCTCTTCCTTATGGTTTTCTTAATACCATTTTCTTTTCCCTAGCTCACTTTATTATAAGAACACAGCATATAAAACACATAACATGCGAAAGGGGCTGGTGTGGGAACATACAAGGTGAGAGGAGTGTGGTAAGCCATCTAGTCTTTTGGCTTAGAAGCCAAGGAATACCAGAGCAAGCATGGAACAGCAGGGAAGGTCTGATCTCTGCTCCCGGGTGGCTGGGTCTGGTGCGCCTCATGAGAGGCCCAGGTGCAGACATACAGAGCTGTGGTGATAGGGTCTGATGTCCAGGGGAGCTGTCCTAGCTGTGGGTGACAGGGTCTGATGTCCAGGAGAGCCGCCTGAGCTGTGAGTGTCAGGGTCTGATGTCCAGGGGAGCCGCCCGAGCTGTGGGTGACAGGGTCTGATGTCTGGGAGAG